>NW_028263385.1:23648806-23948893 GCF_051168715.1 Poecilia mexicana | reverse complement strand
TATTACAGTCATTCAGTCAATATGTCGATCTGTTGACTCAGCCATTGATGACTCTTCTTCTGTGTTCTCTGTATCCTGACTTTCCATCATTTTTGTCATTTCCTGTACAAATATTCTATTATTAGAGATTTTATTGAGTTTATATTAATTTGCTACTTGCCTGTTCTGGTGATGCACAAGTGACTTCTTTAAATTTGCTTTTCTTTTTTTTTTTTTTTAGACCAATATAATCCTGTGAGCAAGCAGGATTGTTGTTTTTATGAAGAGAATACTCCATAGAACAGAAGTGCAGCTGTGGAATAATTTCCCGGTGTCAGCCAGGTCATTTTCTGAGCTCAAATCTGATGAACAAACTCTGTGATCCACCTTTGGACAGTGGGATTGAGTTTTTGTCGGCCAGGGCTGTGCCATGTTTTTACTGGTGGTGTTTGATTGGAGATCTTTGGACTGGATTAGCAGTGACAAAGCTCTGGTGCCAGTGAGGGGAAGCCACTCTGGCTTCTGTTTGCTCAATCATTTCCCAGACGAGCCCAATTGCATTAGCTAGGAATGCACTGACTCTGACCAGTGTCCTGATTGACCCCAACATGCTGGGGGGGCCAAAAGGTAATGATTTATCTTTTGACTTTATGCTGCATTTTAATTTTTTGTTTAAGTGCCCTTTAATTGCTGTGTTTAGACATGAAGTGGGTAGAGACAGAAGGGAAGAGCAGCAAATACCATGATTGGGAATCAAGCTTCCATTTTCCTTTAAAAAAATTCATGTAGAAATATTATCTATAACTCAGATGACAATTTCATTAAGAAGCATTCGGGAGCAATTAAGATATGAATTCCTAATGTGTGACAATCCAGCTTAATTGCATTGTTTAGCCAGAGTAAGAGCTTCTTACTCAGTGTGCCTTCTTTGAACCTGACTAGTGGTTCTACTTTGATTCCCATTGCGATGTTATATTTTTGAAACATACCAAATCATTTGTGTCATGCCTTTTTCTGCCACTGCTACAGCTTTAAAATAACAAAATTCACACAGACTCTGGTCGCCAGAGCATGCTTGATGTCTAAAGTTTGAAGTGTATGAATGGCATTTTGACAAACACTTCAGCAGTGTCCTGAAGTGTCTCCTCAAAATACTCTGTTTTGACAGTATCATGTATCCATGTTTTCTAAATGGCCGCACTCTGCAGATGTGGCTACTGGACATTGCCAAGCTTTCTGTTTATATCTACTTACATCCTTTAGACCTTTGATACCAATGTTGGAAAAGGTGGTCCTCTTGTTGGGCGACCTCTACCCCAGATTGTCCAGAGCACATGACGTACGGCGTCATTGATTAACAGTGACTTGAACAAACTGCAGTTCTGCATCTAGCTTTACAGGAAATGGCCGATGCAAACATATGGATCTGAAGTTGAAGTCTTTTGGCAGACAGGGAATCTTATTCACGTCATAGCTAGAACTGCAGTTGTTGCCTGTTTTTATTTGTGGGACCTGTTTTTTTTTTTGAGACTTTCAACTTAAACTTACAAAGAGCTCTGTCTCACCTTTTCTGCATCACACACATCCCAGCCTACCAACTCTCTCCAGGGAATTTTTGTAGTGTTTGTTGTGCGTGACTGCAACAATGTGGTCAACGATACTTCATTATGTTTTTGACATAATGACATTGTTATTTTTAGTTGGAATGTAGAAGGCCACCCACTTATGATTGTTTTCTGAAAACATGCCAACATTGTTAAAACTGATTGTAATCTCCACTCCACCTGTTGGATGTTGGAAAAACTGAAATGTTGCATGTCCGCTGATGGATTCTCATTTAGTGTATTTCTTTCTTACCTTATTAATAATTTAGGGTTTGACATCTGCCTGTTGCTTCAATGACAAACACCAATTTGGAGTTTTTGTATTTGATATTGTGCTGTTATGCTAAACTTATGTATGACATACTTTTCTCTAACTTAGTCATTAAACATTTGGCACTGTTATGTCTTTTTTTTCTTCAAATTTTCATGATGTTTTACGACTGGACCTTTGACAACATTATTCAGTCTATGCAATAAAAGATTTTACCTTAAGTCATTCAGTGCATCTTTTCAACTTTACATGTTTCCATTTCCAATTTTCTATAAACATAAATAGTTCAGTGTAAAACCTACATTTTAACAGATTTAGGTCGGCGTTCCTGTGTTTTGGTCTTACTTTAAGCGGAGATCAGATGTAGAACAACCTAAATATGTAGCGTATTTCTTTCCCACCATTTTATTCATTTATTTTTTTTCTGTGAAGGTTTTGGGTGCAACAGAGTTGCTGCACCCTGTTATACGGCCCTCTGGGCCCGACAGTGCAGTCTGGCATCTAACTGGGTGGAAATAATTGTTTCTGTGCCTGGCTGTGGTCTTTTGTGCAACTAATCCCTCTTATCCTCTCACAGTGCAAAAAAGGAAGTTATGATAGAGTCAGTGTAAGCCCTCACAATAATTACCATGTCAAATTCATGTCAGTTTTCAATCGAGACTTCGATGCGCCATAGATTGACTGGTTGTTGCTACATGAAGATACCACACTGTGCTCCCCACTCTGGGAATCATTTTATTCTTTGCTATTCATTGAAATTAAGTTACCAGCAGTTGAAGTACAAAGTTCAGTCTCCTCAATATGATTTGTGCAAACCTGAGACCTCGATCCACTTGTTTACGTCTCTGCCAGCATCTCTTGCAAAGTCAACAGTTAGTCAACAGTTTCCTTCCCTCATCTCCGTTTACTTGTTTTTTATATTTGTACTCTGCCTCTGTGCACAAGCCTGTAACGCTGCTGGGAGAGAAGAGGAGAGAGGTTGCTGGGAGATCCAGCAGGAGGCAGATCAGATGCAATTTTAACCTCAGACTGAAAGCCCTCTCACAGCTTGTTTCCAATTAGGAGGCACTACCAAGTGCAAGAGCGTGAATGGGATAAAGTGAAAGATTGGGGGTAGAGGAGTTGGCGGGGAGCTAAGTCTCAGAAGACTGAGACGCAAGTGGAAGTTGGGGAGGAAAATGGAAGCACAAAGGAAACAAGGCCTCTCAGAAGTGACGAGATAGATTGAAAATAAAAGGCAGAAAAGAGGAAAAACACATGGCCATCTATTCTGCCGTACGAGGTGAGCGCAGTAGCTGGCAGGCTGCTGACGTTAGTCTGCTAGGTGTATTTATAGCCTTGGAGGATTTTTAATCCTCAGTATTGGCCAAAGCCCCTGGCAGAGGGCTGCTAGCCAACCTGATGCGGGCTTTACAAGCTTGGGGAAAATGATAATCCATGGGGGGGAATAGTTGATCTAAGTTCCTGCACATGAACTATATCTGCCTTCTCCCCCCCATTAATCTTATCTATATTTCCAACACATTGGATCAGCATTTCTTTTTCTTTTTTTTTTGTGTGTTTCTCATTTTTTAAAAGGGATTATAATGTACTTGGTCATTTTGTCATAATTTTTCAGTGACTTTCCTCCTATAAAACTGATCTGTGTGGCTGTCAAAAGTCAAAGGATAGTCTTTAAACAAATTTGAGACCCATCCATTAATTTGTTCCAGTCTCTTCAGCCAGTAAGATCATCTTCTAAATGCCTGTTTTTCCAGTGTAACCTATGCAGTCTTTTGTCAGATTAGCTGTAAAATGACCCCTTCAGTCAACAGTCATTAATTACTACTTTAGCTTTGCCCTTCCAGCTACTGTCCTATATATCTTTGCTATGCTTCCAATAACCCCACCAGCTGCCTTTTCTACACAGAGCTAAATGATACAGCGTGCAGAGAAGGCACCTGGTAAACCACAAAACCACTCTACACAGACCAGACGTTTGTTTTTTTTAATAAACCTATATTGGTGCGCTGCCCAGCCTCTGGGAATGATCAGTAGTTTAGATACTTGTATAGTTATGTCTATTTATGAGGTAAATATTGAAGTGGGAAATGACTTTAAGGGTTGCCGTGATGGTAAAATTGTTCTCAATCATTATGCCAGTGAAAAAAAGTGCAGTTTTTTATGATTAGCCATCAAATTCAGTGCCTCAGGGACTTCACTGCAGACAAGAGTAAAGGATAGTGCAAAAACAGTGGAGATATTTCAAACAAGAAGTGCCAAGGGTTCTCTTTTTTTTTTTTTGGTCATGTTTTGAACTTTGCAACTCCTCAATAAAAGCTACTACTATAGCTTCCTATTGGCTCTTATGTTTTTAAATGTATTTGCTTTAAAACTGGATGCAGTTTTCGCGATGGTCTGGTTTGTCTCTTTAAACTGTTGCTGGCTTGTTGGATTTCTTGGATTAAAGGTATTAGTAGGTGAGGGGCTGCATGTTACTCAGCAAGTCGGCCAACGTGGCTTACTTGGGGGAGAGGGGCTGTCTGTAATTTGCTTGTGACATAATTTATTAGGGTTGTTGTCCAGTTCTTTAACTTTGTTAATCTCTTGTACAGGGAGCGTTATCTTTTTTTTTTCCCAAGGTGGAACTTTATAGTTAAAAGCTGAGATGATGTAAAACGGCTTTTATCTCTGTTCTTTTCATGACAAGAAGATATAAGACTGTCAAATTCAAAGACGGCAGCCATGCCAAGATTGTTTGAAAATAAGCAGGTGTGGGAACGGAGGAGTAATTTGGTAAAGACAGGTTTCCTAAAACCGGTGCACAAGGTACTGTGGTCTGCCTCAGTTTCACGATGATGTGAGTGAAGGAATTAGCTGATGTGTCTAGAATGAAGTTGGCCAACATCCCAAAGTAAAATGCCTTTAGTGGCATTAACGAAGGGCTCAAAATGATAGATTTATTAATATTTCATAGCTTTCTCCACCTTCATCATCAGAAGTGCTGCAAATGGAGCCTTTAAGGTCAAAGATGTAGTTTAATGGCGCTGACTCATCAGCGAATCATTGAAGTTGGGCTTAGCTGGCCATGTACGACGAAGTGTGTTGTGAGCACGACATGCAGAACCAAAGACTGGCTCGAAGGCAAAGCTTGTAGGATTGTAATCCCTCAGTTGCTGTGGTAGAGGAGATAGCACAGAGATGAAACTTGGTGCTATGAAAGTTGATGTCAACGGAGATAGATTTACTATCTCTGTTGATTGTCAAAAGTAGTTGGAAAACACATCATTATTCTGCCTTGGAAACTGTACCAGGCAGTGAGAGAAATAAGCAGCCACTCTGTTAGTAGCTCTTGGCTGAGTTGTGGTTTTTAAATCCTCGGATAAAACCAGCACACAAATATATCCACACACAGATTTGGTATCTTTTGCTGTCCTCCTTGTGCAGCACTTTGTCAGATAAGGGCTTTAACCAACACGGTGTGAGGAAGGTAATCTCTAGCACAAATGATAACCTTGAATATATCATGGTCTGATGTCTTCATTTGTCCTTCACTGATGCAGTTTTCACCAAAACTTCATGTTTAGCTTTATCTCGAGGGGGGGAAAACACGCACACACCTATCGCTAACCCTGAATGGTGTTAGTTGCTGTGACTCACACAGTTAGCGATTCAGGCTGCTCACATGAGCATGCAGCAGTCGTGACAATAGATTTCATTATCGATTGATAAAATCTAGCTCCAGGTCAGTGTGTGAGGTAATATAAAGGCTTTTGGCTACTCTATGGAGTAATGCTGTACTGTGTATGATCTTCAAACCTTGTGCTTGTCTGGCACATTGAGTTTATGGAGGATGTGCTGGGCTAGCCATGTACTGCTGCATTGTATGGCATCAATAACTGTATGTAACTGTTGAGGTAGTCTCTGCTAAACAGTCATTTTTGTTCTTTGTGTGTGAAGACCTAAACAATAGTGAATAAACATTTTCAGAATCTAGAGTCTTCAATAATCAAACCTATTCCTGAGAAAACTTTTTTTTAAAAATAATTTTCATAAAGTAAAACTGAGTGTAAAAACTGGTCTGTTGGGTACATTCTTAATCACTAAAATGTATAACTATTAAGTCTTGCTAATTAAGCAAGACCTATTTCAATATACTGACAATAAAATCACCGACTCATTCTGATGTCTTCCTTGTACGATTGTCTCCAGCCTTTTCATTAATAATTTAAAAAGTTTCTGAAGTGGCTGCAACAGCAAAAGAATGTTGAACTTTCCCAAAACGGTGTTAATATTTTTGAAGAGTTTTTATAACACACCCAACACATCCTCTCCTCTCCCTCCTTATCTTCTATATTGAAGAGCGTTGCCAACATATGATCAAAGTGCCACCGATTTCTGCTAGCTCCTGCAATTTGTTCACATTGTATGGGAAAACGGCAGCATTTTTCACTTTATCTATCATCGTTGTGCTGCCTCCACCCTGTAATCTCGCTTTCTGCCACTGAAGCAGTTGGGCTTCCCTCTCTGTGGTCTCGTAATTGCACAGTAATAATCTTTTCCCTCTTGAGAGTTACAAGACTGTGTTTACACTTCATTTTTGGCAGCTCGACTTGGCAAGACGCTAATTTACACTTTCTGCAGCAAAATGATGCTCCTCTTCGGATTACTTTTGCTGCCTTGCCAGAGCATTAGAGGCGTCGCAGTTATCTATAAGTTCGATGGGCTTCTCAAAATGTTCTTTTGTATCTGTGATGAAATAAAAATGGTATTTATTCACACGTTTGAGTGGTGTTTTTTTATATGTCTATAGAAAATGAGGTGTACACCCCTTCTTTAGAAGTACAACTTCCCTGAAAGGTTAAACTAATTTTCTTTTCTAAATATTGACAGATGAAAGCTGAAATCATTTAAGCTAAATAGCCTTATGTTCTATGTCTGAGTGACATAAAAGCATCTCTCTTGTTTTTTCATGGTACAATTCTCCTATGCTGTTTTTAAGTTGGGATGCTATAAAGCTAAAGTGATGTGTGTGTTAAGCAGCGGAGTGCAGGCCAGCTAATCTACACAGCTAATATCAGCCGTTTTCATGTCTCTCACCAAAACTATTATGGAAATCTGCACTCTTTCATTGAGGGGGGGAAAAAATCTTCCCTAGAACCACATTTAACGTACAAATATAAAATTAATGCCAAAGCATTCTGTGTTGCATATTTTCCAACAAATAATCACTAAATGTTACAAAGGAAAGTTAGTCCAGAGAAATCCCATCCCCTGCAGCTCGGCGTTGGCTTTATTCATGTCCCTACAATGAGTATCGGATCAGACGCAGCTCACAGGTTTGATGCTGCGTTGATAGCAGACTCGGCTGATAAGGCTCCATCGTCTGATCTAAGATGGGTCCGTCTCCCCGACCCTCCTTTTTGTCTCGGTTGCTGTTTTCATTAGAGGAGGAAGACCGTCTCTGCGGAGGCTGACTGGAATGAGATTTTCTGATCAATGAACAAAAGAAAAACTAATTGGAAGCCGTCCACACATCAATATGTTGCTGTTTGTGGTTAGAAATACATTTCACTTTATTTGTTTTTTCTTTCTCCCCGTCTCAGCTAATAAATTTTCAAATGTTTTACATGAATCTATATGTTATTTCTTCTGTTTTCCTGTTATAATGTTGATATTCTTGTTGCCTTTATGCTACGTCATTCGTCGTCCATATTTTCTTTGCATCCCGCCTCCTCCTTTTCTCTCGTCTCTTCTATTATACATGCAGGACATTCCTTTTTCTGTGTGGCTTCCCTCTGTCATTGAATCTAAATTTTTCATTACGGACCATTGCAGCCGTTTATCTCTCGCTCCATCCATCCACCCTCTGAGCTCTAAGGAACGTGACCTGGACAGATACGTTTCTGCACTCGTAAATAACCTCTGAACTTTGCCCTTTAAGTTCCATTCAGACATAAACTTGGGAGATATTTAGAAAGACTTCACATTCAGGATTCCCCCCCCGCCCCCCATTAAACGTCGCCATTCCCAAATTCATATGTTAAGTTTAAACTTTTTATATACCGTACTTTAACAATTGTGTAAAAGTGATTGATTAGTTGTACAATATCTCTGTTGGCTGTTTGAGGCCTTGTAGGGGGAAAGGACTTTCCTTTTTTCTGGTTTTTAGAGGGAGCTTAAAATGGATGGAGATTTGAAAGCAAGAATAAAGTAGAGAGATAAAAGACTCAAAAGAATAATATTCCACTGAATTAACCTGAGGTCGGGTAATGTGGTTCTGATGTAGACCCTGTCTGTGTGTTGATAAATGTTTTATGAAGCTCTCTTTGAACTCATTAACCACGGGGAGATGAGTAAGTCCAAGGTACCTTGAGGAAATGAGTAAAGTTTTTTATATATATATATATTTTTTACTACAGCTATTTTGGTACTAAGCTCCTCTTCTGATTTGAGTCTGGGTAATGCTTTTTAAACCTCTTAGCAGTGATTGGAAAAGTTCAAGAATATCAGAATTCAAACATTAAAAGGGAGCTATTTCCCAAACATTTCACTTTATATTTATATTTGGGTTGAACTGGTCCTTAAAACTGGCAAAGCATTGAAACTAACTGTTGTCTGGATCTCCAGACAAAAAAAAAAGTAATACAAGAGTTAGTTTTTAAGATTGTTTGAACAAAAATCATTACTGACATATTGTTATACCAAACTTAAAAAAAATCAGAAGTCAGTTGCAGCATTTTTTGTTTCATGATTTATGGAACCAAAAGGTAAGATTAGAATTTCAAAGGTAACATTTTCTACTTGAAATTCCCTGAATGTCTTAAAAACTATGGAAAAAAAATAGTAATTTGCATCTGGAAAAGTATGTTTACCGATGGAAAAATGAGTCGGAACCTTTCATAGGTTCATCAACATGATTCACTGTTTTCTTTAACCCTTAGCTGTTCTGCCATACAATTCAAATAATGAAGTCATTTTATAAAATGCCAGAGAGAAAAAAAATTCCATAGCTGCAGGTGAAACAGCCATGATTAAGTACACCATTAAGACAAAATAGTGGAGTGAAGCTCATTACGATGGCCTTATTCATTAATCTGTGATATGCCACCTTCAGGCTACAGACTATTTTAAGCATCGTAGCAGCCACAGTCATTCTTACCGTTAAAGATTATATGCTCCTATGTCAGCTTTCAGCTGGATTGCATTGCCAGACCTAGTCTCCCAGTGTAATTTGAATCCTGACAACAACTGAGCCTCCTATAGGAGGAATCCAGGACTCTGCAAGCCCTATAAAACCTTGGCTTGTGTATCACGTTTTCACATTTTTCAGGAATCGCTGCCCACAGTTACCTGATGCTCTTGCTGCTTTGGAAAGACTGGACCAAACCAGAACGGAGACCTTTCTATTTGCTAGCACTAGCTCTCGAAAATAGTCTTGTGGTGATTTGTAAATTAAAGAAGTGCTCAAATTCGTTTGAAAAGGAAGCACAAGTTTTACCTCTGAGTTTGTTGGATTTGATTTCTGGCTCCAACAGCTACATCAATGGGGATTCTTGAATAATTTAAGTTGCTCTGATGCAGGCTTGGACCGAAATAAAGCTCTATCCGTGTGTTTGAGTTGTGACATTCTCACCAGAGACGCCTCCCGGCTTTTCTTAACTTGGATCCAGTGTACATTTCTCAGCTGCCGTTTTCCCCTTCCTTCCCTTCC
Source organism: Poecilia mexicana (assembly GCF_051168715.1). Classification (NCBI taxonomy): domain Eukaryota; kingdom Metazoa; phylum Chordata; class Actinopteri; order Cyprinodontiformes; family Poeciliidae; genus Poecilia; species Poecilia mexicana. The sequence continues at coordinate 23,939,346 of NW_028263385.1, read as the reverse complement.
TAATCTAATGACGCTCACTTTCACTTGGTGGCTTTCAGCCTGAAATTCCTCTGGCTTAAGCTCGTGTTCCTGGCAACAGCCTATCAATGTAGCGTAACTGTCACAGTAAAGAGGGAGCATAAAATTAAATGTGAAGTCACTCTGAAATAATAGGGGGAAGGAGAGAGAGGAAGCTGGTTTTAGAGCTGCTGTAATTTTCCTACTGGGAACTAAGTTCATCTTGGAAAGCTAGTCTTTGTTTACGATTTATGAGAGTTGTCATTTTAAACAAGCGCACCATACTTCATTTGCACATTCTGTACAACATCAAGCAATTGGGATCTTGAACTTAACGTCTGGTAAGAGACGAAAAAAATGACTAAATCATACCTGTAGCTAATGCACATCTGACAACTGGAATGAAAGTAATTTTGCAAAAAAGAAAAAGAAAAAAAAAAAAAGCTGGGTTCTTGTAAGATATGGCGGATCAGAGCTGCGGATACATGGCTGCTGCAAAACTGATTTGTTCCTGATTACATTTATATATGTGGCAGATTGAGTGGTTAAGTGAATTGAAATGATCAGGACTTGCCTGAGATGTACAATATATTAGAGGAGCATAAATCGCCAACACATTTTCCTTACTTTAGTATTTCTGAAACTCATCCCAGGCCGGGAGATGATTATTACCAGCATTGTTGTGGTTAATATGCTGTTTCCAACCTATTTTTATTTCTATATTTAAGTAAAAATGTCACCATGGATAAAAGTTAGTGATATCTGTTGCTTCTTTGTTTTTAAATAGGTATTTTAATGGCGATTAAAAGCGATGCACCAATCAGAAAACATCGGGCCAATCTCTGATTTAGGCAAAAAAAATAAATAAAATTTTAAGCTTTGCGTTGTCAAGTCTGATTTCTCTCTTAGAGGGAGGATATAGAAATCTATAAGAACGGCATTGAAAATATTTATGGTCTTCTTGTTGTGAGTGGTCAAATATTTATATTGGAGGCAGAAACATCATGCTGTTTTGTGAGAAAGCTGTTGGTGTAAAGCATTTCTTTTACAATGGTTGTGGAACAGATGCCACATATTTCAGTGTTTGAGATGCCTTTCTGCATTAAGACAAAGAAAAGTAAATTATTAGGTGGACTTTCTTACTACAGAGTGAAGCAGTAATTTTGCCATTTGATTCAGGAGCGTTTGGCCATGATGAGTCGATGGCGAGTAAAAATCTGGTTGCTTTTGACAGCTTCATCCATCCCAATTCTTTGTTTGATATTTTAAACATCATACTGAAACAGTTATCTTTTTTTTTCTTCCTTCATTGATGGCGTCCACACTGAAGAGTGTTTAAAAAATCCTGAATCTTATCGCAGTCACAGCAGTCCATTTGCAAGCATGTTTGATGATTAAAAAATGTTCAGATCTTACAGTTTGTGACCACTTGGTCTTTAATCTGAGCTAATCAAAAATACAGTTTATTTGTGCAAAGACAAACTTGTGATTGAATCATTTCATGTTATTTTCTCACTATCTTTAAAGGTAGTCAAAGGTATTCCAGCATTGGCTTCACTTTTAACACCAAAACTTCATCCATCTCAACCCTGGAGCTCATTAGAAGTGGCATTGCCTCTTTGGTTAACACTTCCCTCTCAGTTTTTGGGGTGTGTGTGTGTGTGTGTGTGTGTGTGTGTGGGGGGGTGTGTGTGTGTGTGTATGTGTGTGTGTGGGGGGGTGTGTGTGTGTGTGTGTGTGTGTGTGGGGGTGTGTGGTCCTTTGCAGAGATCATAGAAGACCAACACTGTTCCTCTGAGTCTCCTCCAACGGACAAAGTGAGCCACGCATGCTTTTTCACACCATCCATCCTTGTTGCTAGGATACTGCTTGATGTTTTTTTTTTTTTTTCTTTTCTTCTTGACCCGGCTCATTTTGTTGTTCCTTTCTCTTTGAATCTTGATGCTTTTTCTGTATGGGAAGCCGTTTGCTTCTGTTGATGAATGACTAGCCTAATATAAGTTCCTCAGTGCATTAAATGTGAAGATTTGCTCATTTTCTGCCAATAGAACTTTATTCTTTATTTCACGGAGAGCGAGCTACAAGATTGAGACGTGTTCCAGCATTGGACTGTTTAATTATTGACCCAACCTACATTTGCTGTAATTAAAACGCAGCACTAGCTGAATGTACACATCTGTTCTTTTGTAGTTGTAGAAAATTGATTGTCTTGTCTCTCTTTGGAAACTTGGTTGATTTTTATTTCTTTCTTTAGAGATTAGATTGCTTATATGAGCGCTGCATGTTATTTATCACTCCTTTGTAGGTTTTAGCATCTCAGTCTTAAAAACGACACCTCAAATATGGCAGTTAAAGTCTTTACAAGATGTCGAGTACATCATTGACATGCATTATATGCATGCATGGCACTTAAAATATTATGTCCTACCAAATATTGCATCTAAGCAGTTCTTGGGGATTGCTGTGTATCACGCATCAATATTTCAGTGATACGTTTCACAGCTTGAACAGGAGTGTATTGCACACAGCAGTGCTCTTTTAACACAAAACCTTGATGAAATTTATATTTCTACAAACCCAAATCGTTGATTTTATTTGCAGCCAGTGCGTGAAAAAAACTCTGAAAACCTAACGATCATCGCTTTGATTATCTGTTAAACAACCAGAACGCTATAGTTTGCTTTTTTACCCGGTCCCCCTCACCCCCTCATTAAATTGTCACTTACTGCACAAAAGAAGCAGCCATATAAAAGCACTTCAGTTTCCCAGCCAGTCAGCAGCTGCTGGATGGTCAAAGAAAGTCCACAGTGTGGTCACTCTGATTGGACAGTCGGTCTGGGTTTAAACCTCAGTGGGGTTTGAATGTTCACCACACGCCGTCACGCTGAATGAAGCACCGCAGACCGAACAGCAGCAGCTCTGCTGTTGCAAGAGTTCAAGACTTGTACCTCAAAACACTTAAAATATTCAGCAATAATGTATTCTTTCTTCAGATTATAATGCATTCACAATGTGCCACAAAGTAGTTTGTTTATTCTAATTTATAAATTCATGTAATGTAACATGGCACTGTTTCCATTACTGTTCCACCTATAAAAATGATTGTAGCAAAACGAATGTCCTGAAATGAAAGTTGCACAAATGCATAAGCTGATCATAAAGAGTTTGTGATTACAGTGTGATGATTAGCTGGGCGCTGTAAAACTCCTGCACTCGCTAGCGACCATCTGGATGCTGCCGTGCCGAAAATATGGGACGAGGCAGGGTTTGCCTCATACGATGCAGTGTTAATTGCCGACATCCGACATGACTGCGAGACGCATGGTGTACGAAAACATCCTCACTGACATCTGTTATTTTTTATTTTTTTTATGTGTGTGACATAAGAGCAGCAGTGAGTGGGGAAAATAGAGCCGAAGGTACTGGATGTGGCTCCAGTGGAAAATGGGTTCTGAACATATGCCTTTAATATCTCCACTGACATACAGTAGCATACAGTATGAGGGGGACCATACTGTATGAGGGGACAAACTCTTGAGTTTTATCACAAATCTGGGCCAGAAATGGATCTAAATCTGTGTTAGTTTAGTTTGGGTATTGCAGAGATTGTCCAGGTATACTGACCACCAACTGACATGTTTCTACTTTGAGTTGATGATTTTTGTTTTCCTGAACTTTGTGATTAAGGAATTTAACAAATTGTTCACACGACTGAAATAAAAATAAACGTGTTAAACTTACTGCAGAAAACGGGAGAGAGAAACATTAATCCTGCAGGCGGCAGTGAAACAATTATATCATGCATCCATCCCTGTTCAGTTCAGTCCTCATGCTGCTTCTGAGGTTTGCAGCCCTTTTAATGTTTTCAGTTGAGTTGATAAAACCTTTTTTTTTTTCGTTCTCTTCTCTCACATGTCGGACCACACCGAGAGCGGTGCACACGGTCTTCCAGTGCAACATCTCCGCTACACAAACTGCTTTAACTTTACATGTTTTTTTTTTCTCTCCGTTTCCAACAATCTCCCCTGCTGATTCTGTTCTTTTGAAAGTTGGAGCTGTAATCTGGAGCATTTGCAGAAATGTCTCCATACTGTGCGGTGAATCCTGTTTCCCTGGTGGTTCTCTGTGGCAGAGATTCAGTAGTGCTGTCTCTAACAATAGTTGATCGTTTGATTCTTTGGCTCTTAGACCTTTTGTTGAAAAATTATTGGCAAGCTTAATTATGTGTCTCAACAGATGCAGCATGAGAGAAATAAAAACTTTAAAAGTGGGACATCGCAGAGTTCAGCATCAGCTCAGAAACTAAAGATTTGAACTGGGGTTTCACTGATATGGAAATACAGGCTGATAAAATATTAAAATTCCAGTTGTGGCCAATATTTATCTTTTTTGTTATTTTCCTTACCCTTTCAACATTAAGAAAACAACCACACCACTGACATCAGCTAAAAAAACAACCACAGCATCATTGTCGCATAACCCACCTCCTTCCCGTCCAGAAACGTAAACCGCAATAACACTTCAATTTTACACACACGACTCATACAGATTTGTTAAAATCAGCTGATACGATATTAATACCAATATATTAAGCCAATAAATGCTCCTCGAGTTGATGTTAAATTGATGTCTTGCCCACAGCGATCCGCTGCTCTACAAAGCTCAGACCGCTGTGTAGCTGGAAAAACATGAGACACCTTGATGTAGAACCCAGCAATCAATCTGGGTTGGCTAGATTACTGCAAAAATGATCAGAATAAGTAAAAAATAACCTCATGTTTTTTTTTTTTTCCTTCAAGGAGTATTACGATGAATTTATGAAAACGCTAACTTTTTCTTTTTCAATACTCTGAGTGATTTTTAAACTATCCAGCAACGTTATCTGAATCAAAAAATCGTGTTTGCACAATCTATACTTTTTAACAGAAATATCCAGATGTTGACGCCGACTGGAGTGGAGTCACATCAGCTCTGAAGACGTTCTGACAGAAGAAGTGTCCTTAAAATGTTTGACTTGCTGGAAAAATGTCAGAATCACTACACACACCACATTAGCCGTGATAAACATCCAACAGTTTTGCTGTTTAATGTCTACTTTCTCTTCAGTGTTTCAGTGGCATAATTAATGCTGCTTCTTCGTAAACCGATCGAGCCTTAAAACATGAAAGAAGTTGCGACTATCTGAGATGTGCTAGGAGCAAACAGCATGACATTTTCACGGTGCATAAGGGCTTGGAGTTTGCATAAACAAACATCAGGTAAGAGAGGCTCGGAAAAATGGCTCAAGGAGTCTGCAGTGTGTCTCTAGCTGCTTGCTCCTTACTTTTACATTCGTTATGTCTTGCAAATGCGACTGCGGCTTCACTTCGCAGCACACATTTGCATGTGTGACTGTTGGGGGGGGGGGGGAGGCGGCAAAATAAGACCCGGAAAAATTACACTTTCAAATTTTCGGTCCTACTAAATGAACCCCAACCTAAAACCCAACAAGGCAGAACAGAAAAAGAACACCTTTCCTCTCACCTGCATACATACATTATCGAGGGGGGAAGGAATTCCAAGCAGCTTTCCTAATCAGAGCCGGTGTTGACTGAGGGCTGATATTGGAGAAGGAAAAGCATGCAGGTTTTAGACGGGCGGGTGAGAGGGCGACCATGGAGAACAATCGACATCTGAGATTGGATTTTTGCTAAAAGTACGGATGCTTTCTAGGAATTCCGTGCTCAATCAACGTTCTGGAACTCTACCATGTTTTTTTTTTTCTTCTTTTTTTGTCTTGTGAGTCTATAATTGGTCTTTCTCCATTGTTGTGCAGGTATGACTACAGAGAGATGCTGTACAACTCCACCTTCTGTCTGGTTCCTCGGGGTCGAAGGCTGGGCTCCTTTCGTTTCTTAGAGGCTCTGCAGGTGAGTGATACTCAAACACATCTTCCAATGTGAGCATCTCGGACATATTTTCACTTTTTACTTGCTTCTAAAATTGCCACCATTTCAATATAATGGCTTAGAAGTTTTTGTACGTTTTCTAAAATAAAATAAAAAATAAACTGAATAGTAACGGCTCGTCCCAATAAGCATTTCACAAATTAATTGGAAGATGAATTAAAATGAACTCGGATCATTTCCATTCTGATGATTAATATTCTTTTGTTTAGAGACCTCAAACTTCATTTTACTTATGGTCTCTGTTTTGCGTAATTTTTAGTTCAGTTTTTTATTGTTTTTGGTTGTTATGTTTTAGTTGGGATATTTAGAATATGTTCCAGTGTTAAGGGTTCTTTCCAAAATTAAAGTTTACTGATCTTTTAGAGGTTTAACTTCCATTATTATACCATTAGCTGTCTTGAATATAGTCAAAACAACAATGTTATTCTTTATCGCAATAATTACAGGAGCAATTTATCGGCCAGCAAAATTTGCTATTGTGTCAGGCCTATTCCCAGTTAAACAGTTGAAACCGTTAGAATGCATATCAAATAAATATTTGCTCTGCATAGTGGTAGGAATTTTAAGTCAGTTTGCTCTTTTACTCAACGCTAATACAAAATGCAAATATGAGTTGTGTAATTAGTCCGTCAGCAGCAGAGATTTGAGCACCGTTGTCTCAGAAAGATGGATGTCTGGCACTGGAATCACTTCTTAACAGCTGAATTTGTGTATGTTTAATTACCTCCCAAGACACACCAAAGACAAACACTCATAGATGTTCCAGGTTTTGCTGAATGATCATTTTTCTCTTTTTTTGTTTTGGTGGTTTTTTAAAAAAAAAATGTCATTGTGACATGTCTGCGTTCAGAGACAAAGCCAAAAACCAGTGTAGCTTAAGCTGAATAGAAAAGCAGCGAGTCGGCCCCACAGGTCTTCTCCCACACTGTCAGGGTTTTTTTTTTTTTTGTCTTTTTCTTTAGCTGCCTCTGACTGCATGTCCTCGCCCTGTGTCATTATGTCTCTCATGTCGGAGTCTTCTTTTCACTTCTGGCTCTTCACCCACCCACCTACTCTTTCTCTGACTCTTTATTAATAAGTTTCTTCAACTTGTGGAAAACAAAATATTCTCCAGAGTAATACAACAATAAAAATATAAGATGAGACAAGAAACTCTGCTGATTTTTGTTTTTTCTTTTATGAGGGAGCGTTCCCAGACCATCAATATCACGTCGCTCTACACTTCAGCTGTGTGTTTGCGTTCTTCCAAATATTAAAGCATCCCTGTCACCCTCAAAAGTATTGAAGGATATTACACCAGCTTCTCTAACCCCCCCCCCCCAAAAGACTTCTTTTCACCTGCAGCCGTATGCTCATACAGCTGCCCTTGTTAGTAGAGCTAATGTCACATCTTGAGAAAAATGGTATCTCTGATGCAAAACTTCCACTCCCCAAATATTCGTCTTAAATTGTATTCTCACAATATGACTAATAGGGTTCAGATGATCAGAAAATGTGTTTTATAGGGCATTATGATGTTTAATGTATGTCGTTCTGAGGCTGATGTCAACTTAACAAAGACCATCTTGGTGTGTAAAATGAACATTTTAACCTTTCAGAATTAAAGCCTCTCAATTACTTTCACTTATGTAATTATTTAGGATGGGAGAAAAAAAAATGTTTTATACTGGCAGCTTTTTCATTGTGGTTCCAAAATCAGATTGGTGTGAGTCATATCGTTCCTAGAGATTCTTGATTTTACACCACGAGCACAGTACAAGCTAATGTGGAAATCCACTTAATAGGCAGTTTCACTTCAGTGAGTTTAATCTTATTTCCCATTCTCTGCATTTTCACTGTGGGAGAAGAACAGGGGTTCTTCTGTTATCAAGTAGAAACAGAAAGCAAGCTGCTAAAGTTCTCTTCAAAGAGTATTTCTCTGCAAACGTAGCTTCATTAGGCTCTTTAATTCCTCTGAAACCCTATTCACAGAATGTAGGGATAATCCATATTTCTGTTAAAAGAAAAAAAAATGAAACTATCATCACTGTTTGAAAGAAAACTACAGGTGTTTCCATTATCAAAACTAGTGATTAATTTTTTTTTGCGTATGGCAGAAAAGCCTCTTAATGGTAAAGGAATAAATTTGTCAAGCTTATTTCTATACCACCTATTCATAACAAACATCTGTCAAGGCCCTTTACAAGGTAAATGAATTCAAATCAGGTAAATTTATTCCAGTACAATCCAACACAACCATACACTCCACAACAACTAACTTGTACCACAGCAAATCAAAATTAATTTGATAATTTAATAATAACCGATTAAACATTACAGTACTGATAAAAAAAGTATTTACTCCCTTAGATGTTTTACCCTTAATAAAAACTAAAAGGCCATCCCTCAGACAGAAAGATTTCCTTTTAATTCATCCCCTAAATATTATTTTATGAAAAAAATGAAAACATACTTGCATACATAATGTCAAAGTGAAAGGTGATTTCTGCCCCTTTCAAGTCAATATTTAGAAGAAGATTTACCTTTAACTTTTGCAATTCTACAAAAATTTTCTTGCAAAACTCAAAAGGACCATTCACAGCTGATTTTTGTAATTTTGTAGAAATCACTTTTAAACTCAATAAGCGATGAATTGCTTAAGATGGCTACGGTGGCCGACAGGTGCAAATGCGCATCAACAGAGAAAACAGGTGGCCGACAGGTGCAAATGCGCAGCAACAGAGAAAACATGCAAACAAAAAAAAAGACGCGCAAAAATGAAATGCAGCAAACAAAAAAGAGACGCAAACAAAAAAGAATACAACCACAAATGAAATGCAGCAAAACAAAAGAAAAGATGCAAACAAAAAGTGCTGAAAACGGAAGTGCTCCAGACCACTAGAGGGAGTCGAACAAAAACCAGCTGTGTCCAAATTTAGGGTCTGCATCCTTTAAAACCGGTGTTTAGAAAAGCAGCAATGGCGGCAAAATTATTTTTGCTGTGTTACACTTAAAATTACACAAAATGAGTTTTTACAATGTTTTTAGGCGAGAATGTAGATGTATAGATCTCAAATATCTGCTCGGTTCATCAATAAATCACTTAATTACAATATTGCTCCGACGTTTTCGGAGATGTCTGCTCCCGCTGCATTAACAGCCAGCTCCCCTCGCCAGTTGTTAGCTGGCCGGGCGCTCCAGGTTCGGCACACCGAGAGAGAACCCATGTCTCCCGGCAAATAATTTTAAAAACTCCCGATAGTTTTCCCCTATGAGTGGAGGTGAAACACAGATATTAAGCCAGGTAATAGCTGTAATTTTTTTTGATTCACTAAAGTATTTAATTTACTCCTCAGCAAATGGATTTGACTGATTAAAGCTAAGCCTTGCATTTCATTTGTTTACATCTCGTTTTTTGTTTGCTGCATTTCATTTGTGGTTGTATTCTTTTTTGTTTGCGTCTCTTTTTTGTTTGCTGCATTTCATTTGTGCACGTCTTTTTTTTGTTTGCATGTTTTCTCTGTTGCTGCGCATTTGCACCTGTCGTCCAACGTAGATAGCAGATGGTTGTCATCACGGTTTTTTCTGATAAATGGGTATAACCTGATAACAATTACACAGTGAAACTGCAAATTTCTACCTGTAAAACCCAGATAGAAATGGAAATAATCCTTCAGTCCGTTTGATAAAATACAAACTTGATTTTAACATTTATTGAGAGAGCTGCTGGCTGTAAATTCAGCTCAAATTGGATTTCAAATGGTTCCTGCATGTAACCCGAGTTACATTTTAAGATTATTAAAAAAAACCCAAATCAACGTCACTGTAAGTGACGAACTAGGTTCCAGGTTCGTCTACTGGAGGTAGTGGCAAATTGCAAGACACATACAACTAGAGAGTGCACAATCAATGAAGTGTATTTATATTTACAATATATACAAATTGTTTCACAACTTTGAAGTCCAGTTCCTTAAACCAAGGAAGTCTCTTTCGGTGATGAAAGGGAAAAAACAAAAAATGTCATTTAGTTCCAGCTGTGAATGGTTGGTTGAATTTCCAACCAGTTTGGAGACGGTTCCTCAGATTTTGGGTGGATTTCTGGATCCGCTATGGTTAGCTCGCCAGTCCGGTCAGTGTACATAAACCAGACAATTCTTAATGTGTCCTAGATCCTCCAGTTTACTCCGAGCGGGGGTGGGATCTGGAACACACCTGGCCTGCGCAAACAGGCCCGACACTCAATGTACATGTACATGCATTTCTTAATAATCAAATCTGTGCTTACATAATTGCATGCAATTCCAATCCAATGTGTTTTTACGTAGGTGCGTAATCACAGGCTGGGAGGCTAGCGCTAGCATTCTAGCTCTCGAGCAACACTTACCAGTTCCTCATTGACAGACAGAGATCGTTTCAGCGTACAGATGAGTGACCATATGTCTGTAATTTAACAGAGGTATACGATTGATGTATGATCGACATTCAAAAGCAAAACCGCTTTGGGAACAGAAACCCAAGCCTACCTGCACGTCAAAGTCCCACAGCGTCTGCTACCCAAGGTGCGATTTAGCAGCAATATAAGCAGTGGCTGTCAATTTAGGACTGACGTGCAGCTGTCACATGACATTAAACCCTCGCGAGAACAACCCTGCTCTCGCCCGGTTAATGTCGAAAAAATAAAAATAAAACAAAGGAGGATTTTTAAATTAGATCTTTAAATAAAACAAAATAAAATTAGATTTAACAAAATAGAAAATAAAATAACTAAACTACATCTAATATAGAAAAATTATCCTGGTTACATCCTCCCCTCTTTAATTCCTGCACGTCCCGTTGCACGGTTACTTGAATTAATTTTTCTGAATATTTACATTAGAAACTTGACTGAGAGCCTCAGTGTACACATTTGCCAAACTATGCAATAGAGTCTGAACTACTGAAATGAGTGGCTTACCCAACACAGGATATGTTAGACGACTAGGAGGTTGACGCTGTCTATCTGATCGCCTGGGCAATATTTCAGCCTCAACTGAGTTATAGGGTGAGCTGACATTTGCAGGACCTGTGGATGACTCAGACTGAACGACCAGATGACCCTCAGCGTCAGGTTCTTGAACTTCAGGTAAGTGTTCGTCAGGTACTTCTCCCTCCATGTGTACTTTCACAGGCTCAGCTACATGTGGTTCAGAAAGTTCCTCTGTCTCAATCTGTTCCACAGGTAGCTTGTCTTCATGGTGAGACAGTGATGAATCAGTTGTTAAACAGGATTCTTCATTTTCAGATGGACTAGCAGTCTCAAGGTCTGTGCTCTGAATTAGAGGTACAGGATGCTCTGGTGCTTCAGCATCACTTTGAGCCAAAGGTGAAATAGGCTGCAAAGTAATGGATTCCGGTGATGACTTGAATTTTCTCACCTTCACACTGAATCTGGTTGGGAATGGGATGGAAACTTCTGGCACATATGGCTCAGCATCCTCATCCTCCTGCATCGCATCAGGAACATCTGGATGGCAACCATCCTGGCTGCGAGTCTTTCGTTGTGAGGCAGGCATGGAGATGGAAGGGTCTTCTGTGGAGCAAACTGGCAGGAAACCACAAGGAAGCAACAGGTCTCTATGTAAAGTACGAGTTGGTCCCTCTTTGTGTTCAGGTTGTACAGTGTAAACTGGTACATTTTCAGCTCTGTCAACAACTTCGTACACCCCTGGTTCCCATCTATCTGCCAGCTTGTGCTTACCCCTCAGACGGATGTTGCGAACCAGTACTCGATCTCCTATCTCCAAACTGCATGGTGTAATTTTCTGATCAAAACGGGTCTTGTTCTTTGCAGCTGATTTGAGGGCATTCTCAGAAGCTAGTTTGTAGCTTTCTTTCAGGCTGGATTGCAGATTCTTAACATACTCTGAATGAGAGATGGATGATTGCTCTCTGACGGGTAAACCAAAAGCCAAATCCACAGGAAGACGAGGACAACGACCAAACATGAGTTCATAAGGTGTGAACCCTGTTACCTCATTTCTTGTACAGTTATATGCATGTACTAAAGGTTTGACATACTCTCGCCATTTTGACTTTTGTTTCATTTCCAGGGTTCCAAGCATATTGAGCAGAGTGCGGTTGAAGCGCTCGACTGGATTCCCTCGTGGGTGGTACGGGGTAGTTCGGCTTTTCTTCATGCCTACAACTTCACAGAGCTCTTTAATGAGCTTGGACTCGAAATCTGTACCCTGGTCTGAATGTATACGCTCTGGAATTCCATAATAAACCATAAATTCATTCCAGAGGTACTTTGCAACCGTCTTTGCCTTCTGGTTGGGGGTAGGAATGGCAACTGCAAATTTGGTAAAATGATCAGTGAGAACAAGAATGTCCTTAGTATTACTGCTGTCAGGTTCAATGGTTAAAAAGTCCATACATAGCAGTTCAAGTGGTCGGCTTGTCTGAATATTTATTAATGGAGCTGCTCTTTCCATTTGAGCTTTACGCCTTACGCAACGACCACAGGTTTTGACAAAAGTCTCCACCTCTAGTGTCATTTTGGGCCAAAAGAAGCGTTGGCGCACCAGATCAATTGTTCTTTCGATGCCCATATGCCCCATATCATGGTGCAAGCTCTTTAAAACAGCTGGTCGTAACTTGGGCGGTAGGATTAGCTGGTAGATAAGTTTATCTCCATCATGTCTTCTCCGATACAAGATTCCATCCACCAACTCTAACCTGTTCCACTCTCTCAGGAGCAAAGGAAGGTCAGGTAGCTCCTCTCGAACCGATGGAAGGACCTTCTCACCAGTCTCCAGCTGATGAATGACCTCACGAATAGCAGGGTCAGCTTGTTGCTCTTCTTGGAGATCGACCTGAGATAGAGAGGGGATTAGAGGCAAGCCATGCAACTCTTCATTGCTGAACCCATCAGGGATGGAGTTAACAGAGACAGATAGAGACTCAACCAGTGCGACAGATCGACTTAGTTCAGTTTGGTTCTGGGTTCGGATTATACAACTCTGACAGATGGCATCCACAATTTCAGGGGAAATGTCATGTGTTGCTTTACCATTACCCAACTGACTGGTCAGATGTTGAATGAGCTCCCTCTCTCTGCAGTGCTGATCACTAGAAGTATCTTCATGTGAGCGTCGGGACAGAGCATCAGCATCAAAATTCTGTTTTCCAGCACGGTACTGCAGTTTGAATGAGTAGGTGGACAGTGCTGCTAACCACCGGTGACCTGTAGCATCCAGCTTGGCTGAAGAAAGAACATAAGTGAGAGGGTTGCTATCTGTGACAACTGTAAAGTTAGTCCCATAGAGGTAATCATGAAACTTCTCAGTAACACTCCACTTCAGGGCCAAAAACTCCAGTTTATGAGCAGGATATTTTGACTCACTGACAGACAGGCCTCGACTAGCATAAGCAATAACACGCAGCTTGCCCTCCTGCTCTTGGTACAATACTGCTCCCAACCCATTTGTACTGGCATCAGTATGTAAAATGTATGGCAGCTGTGGATTTGCAAACCCAAGAACAGGTGCTGTAGTCAATTTGGAAATGACTGTTTCAAAGGCAATCTGCTGATGGCTAGTCCATTTATCTCCAAAGGATTGCTTTGGATCCGAGTACTTTCCTTCTGGTTTCTTCAGTTTTGCAGGGCTGCGGGCAGGAGGATAACCACGGGTTAACTCATTAAGTGGTTTGACAATAGCAGCATAGTCTTTAATAAATCTTCGGTAATATCCAGCAAAACCCAGAAAAGATCGCAACTCTTTAAGGTTGCGGGGGACTGGCCAGGATTTTAAAGAATCAATCTTTTCTGGATCAGTTTCAACTCCTTTTTCAGAGACAATGTGTCCCAAATAACGTACAGAAGACTGAAAGAACTTACATTTCTCTGGAGAGAGCTTTAGTCCAAACTGCTTCAACCGGGAGAGCACACGCAGCAGCCGTTCCTCATGTTCTTCCAGAGTGGCAGAAAAGATGATGATGTCATCGAGGAAGACAAGGACTTCTTTAAGATGCAGATCTCCCATGCATCTCTCCATTAGCCGCTGAAACGTGCTAGGTGCATTTGTAATTCCTTGCGGCATCCTGTTCCACTCCCAAAATCCAAGGGGAGTTACAAAAGCGGTTTTAGCCTTATCTTCTTCTGCCATCTCTATTTGATAATAGCCAGATTTTAAATCCAACACAGTAAACCATTTGGACCCTGTCAAAGCACAAAAAGATTCTTCCAAATTAGGAAGGGCATATGCATCTTTGATAGTTTGAAGATTCAGTTTCCTGTAATCTATGCATAGCCGGACGGAACCATTACGTTTCCGAACAACAACTATTGGAGAGGAAAATGGTGATTTAGACTCTCTTATGATGCCAGCTTCGAGCAGGTCTTTAAGATGTTCACGGACTGCCTCCAGATCTTGGGGATGGATTGGCCTTGCTCTGTGCTTAAAAGACGTTTCATCACTAAGTTTAATGGTATGTTTAACTGCATCTGTACAACCAAAATCCATATCATGATGAGAGAATACTTCAGGCATGCTGTTCATTTTGTTGATAATATGCTCCTTCCACTCAGGTGGAATGGGAGAGTCTCCAAAGTTAAACTCCAAAGTGGTTTGTTGTGAGGTTTGAGATGCGATTTGTTGTGACAAAACAGTAGGTGCTGACCCAATGTCTGCAAGAATGGTTAATGGTGATATGAACACCTCCTGCTCTGATTCATTCTTCATGATCACTGGGACTTTATATGGTGGATGCTGTGGCAGTGTAATTAGACAACTCTGAACACATAAACCCCCTGGTAAAGGTGAGCTAGGGTGTTCAACAATGGCCCACTTATCGGCAGATGGAGAGGTGTTTTTAACAGAACCCTCCAAGACAATAGTTTGTCCAGGTGAAATAAGGACTGGAGTGGTGCTTAACAGCCTGACAGTCCCTGCATTTCCTGATTGATTTTGTTGGTGCCTTAACTGTAGCAGTTTCAGGACCGCTCGATATCCTTGGGCCATGGGTTGAAATTGTACATGGTTACTGCTAAGATGTTGTTCATACAGTGGCTCCAGTGTGTTCATGCCAATAAGTACATTAGATGGCCTGTCAGGACTAGTATCTGGGACCACAAGAGCAAGAGTTGGTACCTCTGTGTTTACTCCTATGAAGTCTTCAGGGAATGTGATGACCAGCTCCACATACCCCAGATACGGAACAGACTGTCCAGCAGCACCTTCAACCTGTAACAAATTATCCAGAGGCAGTACAGGTTGGTTGCTTAGCTTATCATTATAGAAAGAAACTGGGATCGTTGTCACCTGTGAACCAGTGTCTAAAAGGCAGTTACACACATGACCAGAAATGTCAACAACAGCAGCACACTTTGATCCAATCAAACCTTTGGGTAGCTGAGTGGGTACTTTATTAGCTTGGGCTTGCAGTTTTGTACATTTAACAGTCTTTTCTTTAATAAGGGGACTGGTTTGGCTGGGACTGGTTCCGGTTTGTCCCGCAACAGGAACCATGCCTAGTTTAACTTCTTCTGAAAGACGTTCTGCTGTCGCTGAGCAAACTGCTTCCTTTTTCTGGCAACAAGAGCAGGGTTTGGTTCATTATTACATTGTGGCTTAATATGACCATTTTCACCACACCTGAAACAATAACCAGGTTTAACATGGACTGGTGGGGACTGTTTGGATGTCACTGTATTGCCCCCTTTTTCACCCTGCTTACTGTATGTTACCTTAGGTTGTGATGTAGTCCTGGGCTGGGTGGTGGTGGATGTTAGCTTAGCCAGCTGCCGCTGTACATCTGCCAGTTGTTCTGCCAACTGCTGAGTCAATTTGGTTAAAGCAGCAACTGCTCCACCATCACCTGTGTCAACAGAAGCCAATTGTGCATGATTGACTACTTTTTGTTTGTTGGACCCCAAATATTGTCTCATCCGGGAAGTTTTAGCTGCCTCCCTGTCCTCTTCAGTACGTAGAAGTAGTAGTAGTTCAGAGAAACTAGGTGGGACCAATTTCTTTTGTTTTAATTGGAGTTCAGCAATCAAAGTATTGTCCCAACAACCCCTACAGAACTGGCTTATGAGATGCCGGTTTACATCCTTGGCTAACACACCACCTCGTTTCAGGGCTAAGTTTAATGCTACCTGCAGCCGCTGGAGGTATGAAGATGGCTTCTCCCCTGCATCTTGGAAAGTGTCCATGAATTTTGCAAAGAGTTCTTCTCCATCTTGCACTGTGCCATAAGCCGAATCCAATATGTTCAGATATACAGTAGGTGGAGTATCTGAACTTAGATGCTTCAGCATATCAGCGGCTGGGGGAAGTAAACTCTCCACGATCCTCCTTGATCGTTGCAGCTCAGAAACTGATGGGTCTTTTAGTAGCAGATCCACTCCTGAATGCCAGGTCTCGTAGTCTGCTTCATGTGCTGGTCTAGGCAGCCGTCCAGAAAACACTCGGAGCCTTTGTAGATGGTAAGCACTTTCCTCAGTTTTCATAATGTGTTCCACCACGTAGCGCTGGACTTCGGGTGGTTGGATGTCATCATCATGAAGAGAAGGTCTCTGTCGTGAGGTAGGTTGCTGCTCAAGTCTCTGTCTGGAAACTGTAGGATCAGTGGCGGTTGACAACGTTGGCTCTTCCTTCATTGTTGGATCTGCAGCTGCTGCCATAACCTCAGACTTCTCATCAGGATCCTCCATCTTAGCAGCTGAGTGAAGTTCAGCAACTGATTGTCCAATCTGAGTCATCGTGGATTTTAACACCTCTGCAAAATCCATGCCAGAGAGCTTTGCAAGTTTCTGTAACTCAAGTAAATAAGAATGAGTTTTACTCTGTGAAACATGTTCTGCATATACAACAGCTAATTCAGAGATGAAAAATGTGTCTGACTTTTCAGAGGATTTGAATGAATATGGTAAAATGGAACGCAATTCAGCTACTGCTATACCACTGCCAAATTCAACCACAAGCTGGCCCTCAAACTCAGAATCAGCTTCAGAAATGATTTCAGTCTTTGTTATCTTACCATATTGTTTCAAAAAGTCAAATACTTCCTCTTTACTATCTTCATCTGAAATGCCTTCAACCAAAACACAATTGGGAATTTTTACGTCAAGTTTTTGAAATTCATCCATATTGTTGATGACGGGAAAAAAAAAAGAGAGAAAAATAAATAAATTTGTGTTTTACAAAATGCCAACAACCTCCTGGCTAGCTCGCCAAGCTATGTAACCCGAGTTACATTTTAAGATTATTAAAAAAAACCCAAATCAACGTCACTGTAAGTGACGAACTAGGTTCCAGGTTCGTCTACTGGAGGTAGTGGCAAATTGCAAGACACATACAACTAGAGAGTGCACAATCAATGAAGTGTATTTATATTTACAATATATACAAATTGTTTCACAACTTTGAAGTCCAGTTCCTTAAACCAAGGAAGTCTCTTTCGGTGATGAAAGGGAAAAAACAAAAAATGTCATTTAGTTCCAGCTGTGAATGGTTGGTTGAATTTCCAACCAGTTTGGAGACGGTTCCTCAGATTTTGGGTGGATTTCTGGATCCGCTATGGTTAGCTCGCCAGTCCGGTCAGTGTACATAAACCAGACAATTCTTAATGTGTCCTAGATCCTCCAGTTTACTCCGAGCGGGGGTGGGATCTGGAACACACCTGGCCTGCGCAAACAGGCCCGACACTCAATGTACATGTACATGCATTTCTTAATAATCAAATCTGTGCTTACATAATTGCATGCAATTCCAATCCAATGTGTTTTTACGTAGGTGCGTAATCACAGGCTGGGAGGCTAGCGCTAGCATTCTAGCTCTCGAGCAACACTTACCAGTTCCTCATTGACAGACAGAGATCGTTTCAGCGTACAGATGAGTGACCATATGTCTGTAATTTAACAGAGGTATACGATTGATGTATGATCGACATTCAAAAGCAAAACCGCTTTGGGAACAGAAACCCAAGCCTACCTGCACGTCAAAGTCCCACAGCGTCTGCTACCCAAGGTGCGATTTAGCAGCAATATAAGCAGTGGCTGTCAATTTAGGACTGACGTGCAGCTGTCACATGACATTAAACCCTCGCGAGAACAACCCTGCTCTCGCCCGGTTAATGTCGAAAAAATAAAAATAAAACAAAGGAGGATTTTTAAATTAGATCTTTAAATAAAACAAAATAAAATTAGATTTAACAAAATAGAAAATAAAATAACTAAACTACATCTAATATAGAAAAATTATCCTGGTTACATGCAGTTTAATGCTTCCATTGCAGGATGCAGAGTGCCTTTTTTAACACCGGGTTTATAGATTATGTATATCACACTCAAAGCAGAATTTTTTTCCCCTTCATACACCTTGAGCAGGCTGTGCTACTATGAATATACTTCTGCATATGAGGCAATATGTGTGTGTGTGTGTGTGTGTATATATATATATATATATATATATATATATATATATATATATATATATATATATATATATATATATATATATATGTGTGTAGCGGCTAAAATCCTATATTTTAGGCTACTGGTGGTTGTTGTTGAAAGGCGTTGGTTTTACGTGCGCTCAATTAAGATTCAGCATGCCGATCTTCCGTTTGATATAAAGTTAAGTCATTTATTTCCAGTACAATGTCCATTGTCTTACTGTTTTCCTTAAGATCCACATAAATTCGACATACATCCAAAAACCAAGCACAGTAGAAAACTGTTTGCCTCTACCTATTAACAACACCTGAACAGAATCATGATTGACCTTAAATAACCCATCCCCCATCAGACACTCAGAACTCAAAATAAAATACGCCCCCTGGTGGCGATAAACACCAGAAAGGATAAATGGCTCCTACACGCCAGCCCCTAATTGCGTGTGGCAATTATCAGACTTAAATTAAAAGGAGCCACAAATAAAGACATATCTCTATGCAAATATACATAAGATGTAAATCAGGTTTACTCATTCATTATCCTATCAGTTTTCAGTTTGTAGCTTCACATAATAGACAGATTTTCGTTACAGGTCTTTCAATTATGTTTGTTTTCGTTTGAAGATGAACCACTCGTACCAGACCTTTTTTATCTGGAAAGGTTTTAACAACTTTCCCTAATATCCATGACCCTCGAGGTGTTGTAGAGTCCATAACCACCACCACATCTCCAGGGATGAAACTTCTCCTTTTCTTTGTCCACTTTTGTCTTTCTTGTAACAACGGTAGATATTCTCGAATCCAACGCTTCCAAAAGAGATCTGAAATGTATTGGTTTTGTTTCCACTTTCTTTTAGCATAAAGATCCGTTTTGTCAAAGAGTCCTGGCGGGAGAGCTGGTTTTCCCTTCATAAGTAGCAAGTGGTTGGGTGTTAAAGCCTCAAGGTCGTTGGGGTCCTCCGATAACTTTGTGATGGGACGATCATTAAGTATTGCCTCTGCTTCACAAAGTACAGTGTGAAATCCTTCGTCGTCCAATATTTGTTGACGGAGCACTGAGTGCAGAACCTTTCTGATCATTCGGATGAGGCGCTCCCATACCCCGCCACAATGTGATCCAGATGGTGGGTTAAAACTCCATTTAATCCCCTTTTGTGCCATGGCTTTCTCAATTCTCCCATTATTTAGAGAGGCTAGTGCTTCTCGTAGCTCTCTTTCTGCTCCTATGAAATTGGTGCCGTTATCTGATCTCATGTGTGAAACTTGCCCTCTTCGAGAGATGAATCGCCGCAGTGCATTGATACATGAGTCGGTATTTAAAGAGTAAGCCACTTCAAGGTGCACGGCCCTGCTCGTCATGCATGTGAACAGTACTCCATAGCGTTTTACAACACTGCGTCCTCTTTTCACATCAATAGGCCCAAAATAATCTACACCAACATTTGTGAATGGTGGTAGATCAGGGACCACTCTTTCCTCTGGCAAGTCTGCCATTTGTTGTTGACCGGTTTGTCCTCCATACATCCTGCAGAAAGAACATGTTGCTATGACCCTTTTCACAGCTGAAACTCCATTTGTTATCCAAAATTTTCTTCTTATGACTGAGAGGACATGATTTCTTC
Source organism: Poecilia mexicana (assembly GCF_051168715.1). Taxonomy (NCBI): domain Eukaryota; kingdom Metazoa; phylum Chordata; class Actinopteri; order Cyprinodontiformes; family Poeciliidae; genus Poecilia; species Poecilia mexicana. The sequence continues at coordinate 23,919,362 of NW_028263385.1, read as the reverse complement.
CTCCATGACCAAGCTGCAAGTGAAAATGTCGGAGGATAAGATAGGAGATGTGCTGGTCCTTTGCTAGAATGAGAGGATGTTTAATGTTCTCAGGGATGGCTGCTTTACTCAGCCGACCTCCAACACGCAGAAGCCCATCTTGCAGTACAGGGTCCAGTTTATAAATTGGGCTGCTTCTGGGTATTTCTGAGTTGCGAGATGTTAATGCAGCAAACTCATCAGGGAATCTCTCCCTTTGGCAAAAGGAAATTATGGCTGTCTCAGCTTGTGTGAGATCTTCTAGAGACACACTTTGATTTCCCAGCGAGTTTTTGAGAGCTTGCATTTCCTTTGTCAACTCCAATGTTGATGTTTCAGTCGTGACTGAATTGGTCAGCTGTAAACCCTTTCTTCTCTTACTTAGTTTCAGCAGAACTCCCTTTAGCTTGAGGAACCAAGCAACTGCAAGCTTCAATTTTTGCCAGTCGGAGAAGAATGATATTAGTTGAGAAGTTGCATTTGAATTAATGACTGTAGCGTTGATCAAGGGAGTTTTCTTTAGTTCTGGGTCATCAGTAGTCATACTGAAATTCATTGGAGACTTGGGCCATTTATCTTCAGGTTCCCACAAAAATGTAGGACTTTCTATCCATTTTTGGTTCAAAAGGCTGTCAACTTTAAATCCACGGGAAGCATCATCAGCAGGGTTTAAAGATGAAGGCACGTGTCTCCACTGCTCAATGTCTGTGTTGTCTCTGATGATTGTTACTCTGTTAGCAACGAAGGTTTGAAACCTTTTGTCTTCATTTTTGATATATTTTAGAACTGATGTGCTGTCAGTCCAGAAGCAAGCCTTCTCCAATGGCAGCTGAAGCTCTGACTGAAGCATGTTATTCAGTCTAACAGCCATAACAGCAGCTGTGAGCTCTAAACGAGGAATAGTCACAGGTTTGAGTGGAGCTACTCTGGCTTTGCCAAACAAGAATGATACATGAACTCTCTTGTTGCTGTTCTGCATTCTGACATATGTAGCTGTACCATACCCACTCTCACTAGCATCAGAGAAGTGGTGTAACTGGGCATTAATAACTTCTCCAAAACCTTCAGGTTTGATACATCTGCTGACTTGGAAGTCAGCCAATTTTTCCAAGTCAGTCAGCCACCGGTTCCACTGATTTTGGAAGATTAGAGGTATAGGATCATCCCAGCCCCACTTCATCCTGCATAACTCTTGTAACAGCAGTTTGGCAGGAAGAATGAGAGGTGCTAGGAATCCTAGCGGATCATAAATGGAGCTGATGGTGGACAACATACCTCTTTTAGTGGAAGGCTTTTCTTTGACCTTCAGCTTGAACTTAAAACTGTCTGTTTCTGTGCACCATTGTAAACCTAGTGCTCTGTCTAGCGGTAGCTCATCACTGTCTAGATTCAACTCACAAAGAGTCTGGGACCTGAGCTCTCCTGGGATACATTGGAGCACTTCTCGGCTGTTGCTAATCCATTGGGTTAGCGTAAACCCTCCTCTGCTGCAAATAGCTATTAGATCTTCGGCCATGGTAACTGCACTTTCCTCTGATGGCAGACTTTTTAAGAGGTCATCCATGTAAAAGTTTTTGTTGACTGTTAGTACAACATCTGCTGAGAAGTTGGACTGATTATCCTCAGCAGTCTTTCTGAGAGCATAGCAAGCACAGCTCGGTGAGGAGACTGCACCAAATAAGTGGACAGTCATACGGTATTCCTCAAGGTCTTGTTCTAGACTACCTTGAGGCCACCACATGAAACGTAGAAAGTCCACATGCTCCTCAGCCACCTTAACCTGGTGGAACATGGATTTTATGTCTGCCATTAATGCCACATGTTCCTGCCGAAACCTCACTAGAACCCCCACTAATGAGCTAGTTAGATTAGGGCCCTGTAAAAGCTGACTGTTAAGAGAGACCCCTTTATACTCTGCTCCACAATCAAACACTACACGCAGCTTATGTTTTTGTGGATGGTATACACCATGATGGGGTATATACCACACCTTGCCTTTTGCTGTTGTCAGCTGATGCTGTGGAACCCTTTCTGCATGTCCACTATCAATGGCATTAGTCATGAAGTTTGTGTACTCTTTATGGAAACCTTTGTTCTTAAATTTTCTTTTCAACCCATGTATGCGCCGCAGGGCAACAGAAATGTTGTTTGGCATAAAGAGTTCTTCCCTTTTGAAAGGCAGTTTCAGTTTGTAATGTCCATTCTCCACTTGTGCAGAGCGATCCATTATGTCTAGGAACTTTTGTTCCTCTCTTGACATTTCCTCTTGTTCTGTAAAGGACTTTTCAATAAAGTCATAGTTGTATTGACTGATCAGAAGCTCTTCAATTTTATCAATTGTAGTTCTGTTGACATGAACTGAAGGGTAGCCATTTTCAAGATCATTGTAATCTTCTGCTGAAGCATTTACAACCCATCCTAGGAGACTTCTGATTGCATAGGGCCCTTCACCATGACTATTAACCACCTCCCAAGGTTCCATTAGTTTAGATGCATTGGTTCCCACCAGTAGATCTACACCAGCATGTATGCGAGGAAAGTTGATGTCCTTTAAGTACGACCATTTAGACAGTTCCTCCTCACTGATGATGTTGTCGGTGGAGACTGGCATTTCCTTTTGTGTAAACACAATGGGAAGCTGATAGAAATGGCTTCCATTTATTTCTGAAATCTCCAGCCCTTTAATGATTGAAGTTGTCATTGTTTTACTCTGACCCATTGTCCGGAGATGAATCTGAGTCTTTCGACCTTGAATGTTGAGTTCATTAAGAAGTCTTTCAGAGCAGAATGTATCGGTGCTCCCAGGGTCCAGAAAAGCGTATGTTTTAATGATTTTAGTTCCCTTTGAACTTTTCACTTTCACAGGCAGGATAGGAAGAATCCCTCTATGGTGGCCAGCCCCAGTATGACCACAAGTTGAGGAGGTTTTACAGCCCTTTGCTGCCTGATCCAACTCCTTCTGATGGAGTCTTTCCTTCTGTCCAATGTGCAAAAAGCTGGGATGCTTTTGGTTACAGTGTTTGCACGTTATGCGTTTAACACAGTTCTTGCTTAAATGTCCTGTATTCAAACAACCAAAACACAAACCTTTGTCTTTTAGAAAGTCTAGTTTTTCCCTGTGTGACCTCTTTTCTAATTGCCGACATTGTTCCAATACATGTCCATCCTGTGTACAATACAGACAGGATAAGTAATTTGATTTGTCAACAACAGTTACTTCATTTTTAAGAGAAGGCATGTTACCGTCATTAACAGAAACATGGGTGACAAAACTGTTTCTTTTAAACTGTGACTTTATTTGAGGTTTGCTAGGTCTTATGATCCCCCTAGCAAGTTGTAAATCCTGTATATCTCCAAAAACTGGATCTGAGATTATTCTAATCTGGTGTTCAATAAAGGCAACAATATCTCTGAAACATGCTCTTTGACTTGTTCTCTCAAAAATCTCATTTGCTTTTGTTCTCCATTTTTCTCTTAGTTTAAAAGGAAACTTTTGAACCAAGATTTTCATGTTAGCTGGCATGCTTAACTCATCCAAATACTGCAGTTCCTCCATTGCATTGCAGCATTCACGAAGGAACAGTCCAAACGCCTTTAATGCTTTTGCATCTTCACCTTTAATGTTGGGCCAAGCAGTGACCTTTTCCATGTAGGCTGCAGTAATATTAAATTCATTGCCAAAATGTTCTTTGAGGAGTTGCTTGGCTACAGCATATCCTCTTTCTGCAGTCATGTGAAGGCAGCTGCGTATGAGGTCTCTTGGTTGCCCTCTAGTGTACTGTTCAAGGTAGTACAAACAGTCTCCTTTAGAACTGGTCTTTGCTTCCACACAACGTTCAAAGGCTTTCATAAATGAGTTGAACTGCAAAGGATCTCCATCATAGATGGGAATTTCTCGATGTGGCAGCAACTGGCTTGATTGCATTTGAACCAGAAGAGCCGTTATGTCATTCTGTTGTTTCAACACATTGTAGAGATCTCCAGCAGGTTGATTTTGATTTGATGGAAGCAGACTTTTTTGAGTGGCAACATTGGGATCGGATAAAATAGAAGCTTTAGAAGTTTGAACAACAGGGGGAGCTGTTTGTGACACCAAAGTATTGAAAACAGTGTTGTCCACCTCAGGTGGAACATGCTTTTCATAGGCTGTGGTTAGATCTGACCCGACCTCGAGTCCAACATCTTGTTGAAGCTTCTTTGCAGGTTTTGTAACCAATTGTGAAGCTTGAGGAAGGAGTAAAGTCGGTTTGATCTTGGGTCTAGCACCTTTTCTAACATATGAATCCATTCCATCAGAATGCTTGGATGTAATGCTGCCTTTAGTGCTGCCCTCTAACACCATTAGCTTGGCATTAGCAGCAGCTATTTTGGTGTCCATCTCAAGTTGTTCCTTTCTTTTCTTTAGCAGGTATTCCTGTTCCTCCAATGCGTGCTTCTCCTTTAAAGCAGCTGCACATGCCAGGAGTGCAGCTCTTTCTGCTTCTGCTTTTATTTGTTCAGAAAGCGTTGACGATCTGCTGGTTGTTACAGAAGAACCCCTTTGACTCCCAGTTTTTCTAGAAGATCTTACAGAAACATTTGAAATGCTGTCATGAGGTTCAATCTGCAGCTCCTCCTCCATCATGCCACCACTGACAGCATTTGGTTCAGCTTCCTTATTATTTTTACTCTCATTTTCTTTCATATCATCAGGCACACCAATTGAGCAACCTTGTGCCTCAGTCAACCATTTATGAGTAGCAGCAACAAAATCATGAACATTCAACATTTTAGCTTGAAACCATACATCATGCTTCTGTGCTTCATCCACAGGCAATAAACCCAACAAAACCTGGTGTACCTTTTGTGTTTCTTCAGACAAACCCAAAAACCTTTTAAATTCTCCCTTAATGTCATTCACACACCCTTTGTCATTTTTCAACACTGTAATAGTTTGTCTTAACTTTGTGAGCTTATTTAACTTTGTTTTTCTTTCACTTTCTAAGTTACTGATTTTCACCAACAAAGCCTTGGCTGTTAATTTCACCTGTCTTTTTTCAGACTCCCATTGAGGATTTTCCTCTTGACCCACAATGTCATTTGGACCCTCCTGATCCATATCAACGTTTTCCTCTTCTGCCATAATGGCAGACAGTTTATAAGAATAGCAGAGTTTATAAGTTTATTTATTTATTCGCAAATTGTAGATAGATTGTTTATAGAGAGCTCTCTTTGCTTTAAGCAGTCTTCAGTCTGCTACCAATGCATTGGATTTAAGTTTGAACCTTTGTGTGCGCACACATAATAATGGCCATTCATAGATATCAGCGCTGACTCACATACCCCAATGATGCGTTGGCCGGCATTGATGATCTTCGTCCCGATGTCCGCTGCAACGAATCTCAGTAGCTCCAATAGCTCGATCCATACAGCTCTGTTCCCAAGCGTGCGGTGTCGATCGCTCCCGTGCGGCTCCGGTTCTGGTTCCGACGTCAGGTGTCCCGTTTGTCCCTCTGCGGTCCTGGTTACGACGGCCACTGTCCAGCGGCTCCAATAGCCTGGTTCTGTGCGGCTTTACTTGTCCGGCGGCTCCAATAGCCTGGTTCTGTGCCGTTACTTGTCCGGCGGCTCCAATAGCCTGGTTCTGTGCCGTTACTTGTCCGGCGGCTCCAATAGCCTGGTTCTGTGCCGTTACTTTACGGCTACGTGGAATCCCAATGCAGCAGGATCCGTGGATCTTCCAAACGAGGCAGTTTTCTACCTAAATGTAGCGGCTAAAATCCTATATTTTAGGCTACTGGTGGTTGTTGTTGAAAGGCGTTGGTTTTACGTGCGCTCAATTAAGATTCAGCATGCCGATCTTCCGTTTGATATAAAGTTAAGTCATTTATTTCCAGTACAATGTCCATTGTCTTACTGTTTTCCTTAAGATCCACATAAATTCGACATACATCCAAAAACCAAGCACAGTAGAAAACTGTTTGCCTCTACCTATTAACAACACCTGAACAGAATCATGATTGACCTTAAATAACCCATCCCCCATCAGACACTCAGAACTCAAAATAAAATACGCCCCCTGGTGGCGATAAACACCAGAAAGGATAAATGGCTCCTACAATGTGTGTGTGTGTGTGTGTGTAAAAGCAGTTTTAGTTTTATGTCAAACAAAATATGAGTGTCTAAACTCATTTTTGTTCTGTAGTCAGTGATCTTAGAATAACTATGACCTTTGACCTCAGACGAAGGTGGACAGTGTATCTGTGCTGCATGGGACCAGATAATAATTACTTCCCTGGGGAGTTGGTGACAAGACTAGGTGAGCTGAAGACATGTACTGTCGTACAACTCTGGACTGTGGTCTGAGTGTGTGTGTGTGTGTGTGTGTGTGTGTGTGTGTGTGTGTGTGTGTGTGTGTGTGTGTGTGTGTGTGTGTGTGTGTGTGTGTGTGTGTGTGTGTGTGTGTGTGTGTGTGTGCGTGTCTATGAATTCACACTCCTGGCCTTAAGCCAGGCAGACATTGCTAGATTTCAACCAGTTAGTCGAACATGGTTTACTGTGTCGTCATAGTGCCATAGGGAGGTTTTCAGATGGACAGCCACAAAGTAGTGGAGAATCTCAGTGCAGCACACTGCAGATCAGGTTGGGTTGTGCAATGCAGAAGGAATTGGTGGGGGGGGGGGGGGGAAATGTTTCATGCATCTGGAAGGTTCCCGAGCTCAAATGTTTTAATGACTGTTGTACGTTGGTGTGATATTATGACGAAGGAGAGGATTGGAGTGCAGGACTCTGGAGTGGATTGCTGTGTGAGAGCAGATAAGCAGGTAAAGCTTGGCAGCCTTTGAGCAGATTGCTACCTATGCTAATGACACTACGCAGATTAGAGAAACGCAGACGCAATCCAGTGCGGGAATGTTTGTGCCGGGACAGACGTTTGTGTGTGTGCGCGTGCTCAGTGACCAATCAGTGAATGGTATCCCGCTTAGCAGATTACAGAGCCTGTCACTGCTGGCAAGAGGCTGCTTTTACTATCTCACACACACACACACACACACACACACAGCGAACTGAATCAGTTTGTAAGAACATGGATCCAAACAAACACACATGCTGAAAGAATATTAAGCTATTAGAAACAGGGGATTAATGTTCTGGTATGCTTTTGCTTATGTCCTTCTGAACATGTTTGTTTCTGAAGGTAGTGCTTAATATTGTGTTAAGTTTGAGCAAGTATGTCAATGAAATGTTAATGTGAAATATGTCCAGTTTTTTGTGACTAAAATCGTCATGATAAGCAATAAATCAATTAGTCGCTTGATAATTTACATTTTGACAAGATGCTCTCGTTTAATATCTTTTTCCTGTTTTGTTTGTTTTTAATAAAAATGCTAACTGGCACATTTTCCTCTGTTCCCCTATCCAAGCGTCTGTTCTTTTGTTTATTTATTTTGGATGTGTCAAATGTTCTTTAGAAATTAGTTGTTTTTTGGGGGCGGGGTTTTGAGCGGGTGTACTTGCCTTGATGTGCCATCATCGTTGTATTAGTCGAAAATGGTCTCGAGGTGAAAATGTTATCATTCACCACAATCATTTCTGGGTCATTTGATCATCCAGCAAAATTTATCATGACAGGTTTATGTGTGACTACACAGGGATTTAGAAATGTTTCAGATCAAACTTCTTTCCTGTAGATTCTGAATATACAGTGAAGTAATGATCCCTAAAAAGTTCCAGCTAAATAAAAGAAATTTAAGACTGGAGTAGCTAGCTTCTCCAAATTAGATGCTGAGGTCTGTTTGTTTGACTAAACACGTAGATGATGGGAGATTGCTCATCTTTTGTTTGTACATGATGATGTTGCAGGCAGCTTGTGTGCCAGTGATGCTCAGCAACGGCTGGGAGCTTCCCTTCTCAGAAATCATCGACTGGAACACGGCAGCTGTGATTGGGGATGAAAGACTACTGTTGCAGGTAGAAACACTGTGAATAACTAAAGTTTAAAACCTACATTGGGTTTGGTTGCTTTGCTTCGTTTCCTTTCTGTTAGAAATGCACCAATCAGGTTCGTGTTACTGATTTCCGATGTCAGCTTTCTTTTCTTTTTCTTTTTTTTTTTTTTCCTTTGGCCTGCACATTCTAAATTTAGCCACGTCCAATTTCTCTTAAACTGAACATTTTCGTTTTTGCCTTCTGGTGATGACAGGTCATTGAAGTTGTCACACATTTTAGATGTTTTTAGCATTTTATATTTACAGTTAGCACAGATTGCTTTATTGTCCCTAATGAGTACCTTCCATTGAAAGCTCAACTCGATAAAACACAACTCCCCTGCAAAACACGCAGCCTTCCTGTTATCTGCTGGAGTCCCAATTTCTTAAGCAGCCTCATTTTTTATTTTTAATGTTCTTCCTGACTGGATTTCTGTTGTTTCACACATTGTTATAAAACATCCTTTTCTTGGGTTCGCCTGTAGTAGGAAGTCCACGTTGGCGTGCCTGCATGATAAAATAAATGTTTTATGTTCTCACTAAAGTGGGTCAGTTATCTAATTGCTGTTTTTTTTTTGTCCCGTCCCATCTCTGTCCCAGATCCCTTCGACAGTACGCTCCATCCACCAGGATAAGATTCTGTCTCTGAGACAGCAGACGCAGCTCCTGTGGGAGGCTTACTTCAATTCTGTGGAGAAGATAGTGCTGACCACGCTGGAGGTACTCCGACACACACCCGACACGCACAAGAAGAATTCATACACCGTCATCTATTCTGTATAACCTTAACCCTACTCGCGATTAATACATTGTTTAAATAATTGTCTACTAATTTGGTAATAGATTGTCACCTGAAGTATACAGACTCAAAAGAACGGCAATTGCTGAAAGAACAACATATTCAGAGTAGCAATTAAGCTGAAAATGTACAAAGAATATGTACATTTTGCACATTTTGCATTTAATATGTGTAAAAATAACTTGTATTTAAATATATTCTTCCCAAAACTCCTCAAGTTGCAGTTTTAGCTTCACCTGATTTAAATTCTGATAAAAAATAAAAAAATAAAAAAAAAAATAAAAATATATATATATATATATATATATATATATATATATATATATATATATATATATATATATATATCAACAACTGATTTGCTGTTGAGTCGAGCAGAAAGGTCGGAGCTCATCACATATTGATGTCACAAGCATTTTTTAGCTGCAGAGGATCAGGCTTTCACTGAAGGAATGCTGTGTTATTGCATTTTAGGCAAAAACATGTTTTACTAGCTTAAAAAAAAGGAATTGAGTTTTTTATTAGCATCTTTAATGTATTCCTAATATTGTATAACATAGCTTAAATTAAAAATCTGCACAATGTGCCAATCTTTTTAATCTGATTAATTGCTAGAATCGTTGATAACTAAAATAATTGTTAGTTGCAGCTCTATTTTCTACATTAATATTGTAAAAATAATTCCACATTTTGTTCATGAAAGCTGTTTATTTAATTGTTAGATCAAATAAACACGTCTTTTAAGGGTTATCAAGTGAAAAATCTGGACATCTACCATATGGACCAGGGGTGGCCAAGTCCAGTCCTCGAGAGCCACCATCCTGCAACTTTCAGATGCATCCCTGCTTCAACACACCTGAATCAAATGAATGGCTCGTTATCAGGCCTTTGTAGAGCTGATCCCGGTCTGTTGGAGTAAGGATACTTCTAAAACTTGCAGGATGGTGGCTCTCGAGGACTGGACTTGGCCACCCCTGAGACGATGCATCCTTACTATCAATCATTCAAATTTTATTTGTATAGCACATTTCAGCATCAAGGCATTTCAAGGTGCTTTACATAATATACTATTATGTAAAGCATAATAGTATATTATTATAAAATTTACATACTACCAGATTTGCAGTGACATGCAGCTGGGAACTGTGTAGCTTCTAGATTGAGTAATACAGAAGGCTGTTGTAAGAAGAGGGCTGTCAATATTTTTGATGCAGCATCCTGTTCTGTCTTGGCTATCAATCACATCAGTAGTTTGTTTCTGTCAAGCTCCATTTATCTGCCTTCCTCCTGGTGAGTGCCAGCCGATCAAGCCGCTGCCGGGTTAGAATTGCAAGCGGCTGAAGACGAGAGCCGAGAAGAATAGAAATTGATAAGGGTGTGAGACAGCAGCCGAGGGAATGTCTAAAGTTCCTTATGAGTGCGGCAGGCTTTTTGTGTCAGCATAGCTCATCGTCACTAAGCTCACAAGCACCATCGCCGTTATACCTTCATATGTCAGTAGCAGACCTTGAACTTTGAAGTGGTTGGTAAATTACCTGAGTGACTGCTGGAATAGATCAACTTTTCGAAGTTATCTCCATTTTCTTTTGCATGTGAGGCCGAGCCAGTAGTAGGTCACACCATTAGCTTCCATCTTTTGAGAAAAGCAAAAGGCACTGATGCACAGAGGTGGATTTTTCCTCTAAAAGCACAGCAGCATGAAGTTGCAGAACCAAGCAGCTTATCTACAATCTGTTTACACTCTCCGTATCTTAACTCTTTTCCGGAAACCATGTTTTGGCTTCAGATGTGCAATTTTTATAAGCCTGTCATTATGTGATTCCAAATATTTCACTACAGACTAGGGCTGCAACTAACAATTATTTTAATAATGGATTAATTTGTTAATTATTCTGACAGTCGGATGAAAAAATTCACATTTAAAAGTTTTCATTTAGCCACTTAAGCCTTTTTGTGCAAAATTAGAAATACATTAAAAGATGCAAATAAATAAATGATTCAATCCCTTTTTTAAATAAGAAAGTAAGCTTTTTATTTCCCAAATTGCAATACAATTGTTGCATAATTATTATTTTTTTCACCAAATGGCATTTTTGTTTGAGTCTGCACTAAATTAGTTGACAATTATTTCAGTAATCAATTAATCTGGATTAATTTTTAGACTTTTTTCTGTTGCTTCATTATAAATTCTGACGGTCCTTGACATTTTACAAAAAATATCTTGTACCTTGGTTTTCAAAGTGGTTTTTATCAAGAGGGAACGATTACTGCTGCGAGAAAAAACCCTTATGATATATATATATATATATATATATATATATATATATATATATATTTTAGTCTGAAAAACAAAATTAATTCCTAATGGTTGACTTTAAAGAACTGAGCCAGAAAAAGCGGAGTAAACTTCAAAGCTTTTGTGTTTTCAAAGATAAGATGCTGAAGGGCTTCATTTTATTGCATCATAAGCAACAAACCAGAGCTTTTTTAAAGTTTAAGCATTTGTTGTTTGTGTTTTTTGTAGATTACCGTTGAATGTTTATCAAAACTTATTACATTCAAGATATGCTGTTTAAGAAAAAAAAATAGTCGGCTGCAGTCAGTGGAGTTTGTTTCCAAAAAATGTCATTAGAAGCAGATCAGTAGTAGTTATTGAAATCATGTTCTTTCTTTTTTTTTTTTTTTTTTTTTTTTTTAATGATCCGTCTTCCTCTCCACTGTAATGTCAGATCATCCAGGACCGCGTTCTGGAGCACAACTCCAGAAGTAGCCTGATGTGGAACAGCCTTCCTGGTGGGCTCTTCACTCTGCCTCGCTACTCCACTCACCTGGGGGATTTCCCCTTCTTCTACGCTAAGCTGGGTCAGTAGGTTATTGCTACGCCTTGTATTGTGAGCTCAAGTCACTTAATACTAGCTCTGCTTATAATAATCTTCAATTTTTGACAGATTTTTATCTGTCTTTTATCTGTCTATATCTTTATTTATAATCCTGTGTCCACACAGGATTATAAATTATACTTATTTTATTCAAAAACAGAACTGCTGCAGATTTAGTTTTCTCAGGATAATTTTACAACTCGTGGGTTTTTTTTCATACTACAATAATTACATGTTTCTCTTTGAACTTGATTTTCTGTTTATGTTTTGGTACCAGCATCATCAGCCGGAAACATTATGTTATCTTTCCAACGGCTTCCGTAGACCTTGAAGGAGTTTTTTTCTCTTTTTTTTTTTTCTAAGAAATATTAGTTTGAATAAGAGACTGAACCGATTACGCGCTGATGGTTGAAGCTGTAGTTCCTCCCAAAACAATCAATAAACAGAACCGTATTTCAAGTCTATCACTCTAAAACAAAATGGGGGATTTTGATAGTTTTCACTTAATTGATATAATCCAGACTTACTATTTTTTGCCTTTTGACTGTTTAAACGTCCACAATATCCTGTGCAGGTCCATAGTCGTCCATTGCAGTTACAATTCTTACTCTGTAAGCTTTACTGTTTGCAAAGCAGAACACGTAATAACAGTATTATGTTTTCCCCCTGCAGGTATCAAGCCGTACCCAAAGTTTACAGCAATCATTCATGTGGTCACCCCACTGGTCTCCCAGTCCCAGCCAGTGATGAAGCTGCTTGTTGCCGTTGCCAAATCCCAGTACTGTGCTCAGGTGACCGACACATTGATTCCCACGTGTTCCTCATGTGTTACTCCATCAAAATGAATACAGAAGGTCTATCTGATCAGTTGTTGACCTTAAACTGCTTGTTAAATGAGCTTCTTCTTCACAGAAAGAGGTTATGATCATTTGGAGAAGCTCCTGCTGCAGCAGATCCAACCTGTCAGTCCTTTTTATTTCCCCCTCATGTCCTTTTAATATTCCTGTTCACACTACAGGGAAAACTACACAACACATGTAACTAAGCTGCTGCTGTTGTGCCTCACATACAATAGCAGTGTATGTTGTTGCGCTACGAGGTTAAGATAATAATACCGAGTAATATACTTCTGTGCGCTGCAGCAGTAACAGTTTTCTTTTGTCTTTTTGTGTGTGGAGGGCTAGTTCTTAAAACAGAAATGTAGATTTACATAAAAGCCGTGCTCTAAATTGGTGTTGAAAGACGAATCAAAACAAATTCTACATTCAGAAACATGCAAATGAGGGTGATTCATGTCGCCTGTTTTCTCCGTGCAGGTGATCGTTCTTTGGAACTGCGACAAGCCTCTTCCTGCCAAACACCGCTGGCCCGCCACCTCGGTCCCGTTTATTGTCCTAGAAGGAGAAAGCAAGGTAAACCTCTGAGCCATAATCCTCCGCCACTGAGCACATCGCTGCATTTTGCCCTAGAAGTCACAACATTTTGACCTGGGATGTTTACACACAGTTTGAAATGTTGGAAAACTGCTGTCAGGTACAGGAGTTAATCCACAAAGAATATTCAGAAAGATTTTCTTTCTGAATATTCTGTTATGCCTTCAGGTCAAATGATATGATTTGTTAAAAGAAAAAAAAAAAGATTGTGTAATTATCCTTTAATTCTTTGGTTGTTTCCCGCCATATAAAGCAGTTGTAATGAGCGTTCTGGAAAGCCCATAAAGTTCCGATTTTACAGCCTGTTGAATAAATGATGTTAAATTAATTTTTATGACATTTTAAATTGCACTGAAGGGAGCATTAATAAAAGCTGCTTCACAGGCAGGTCAGAACATTTTAGAAAAATCTGACGGCCATAAAGAGTTTCCCGACATTAAGCTGCTAATGTCAGGAAATAATATTTGGACTCAATTTCTCGAGGTCTCGCTGAAATATCAGTCAGTACTAAACGTTCATATAGCTTTTCGCGCTTTATTCCTTTCAGATGTGTATTGGAAAGCACAGTGAGATATTTGTGGCTTCCCTCTCTGCTGCACAGCAAGTTGTTGCGTCTGGTTGTATATGAACAAATCACCACATGCAGAAAGCCTTCGTTGTTGAGTCTGACAGCTCAACACAGTGAACTCAGTTCAGTTCAGACCAACTCTCAGCAAGCTGCCATAATGCCAGTTTTATTCTCAGCTGATACCTTCATGTTTGGAGTTTGTCATTGAAAAGCTGTAATACTATCCACCACAAAGAACTTGCTGTTTATTGAAAGGGAGGAACCACACACACACACACACACACACACACACACACACACACACACTAGTTTGCACACAAAAGCTTTAAAATAAATTCATCTTGTATTACAGTGATGCAAACTCTTGCTGAGGGGAAAAAAACCCAACTGTTCAGCTAGTAAACAATAACATGTTCACTGGAGGAAATGTCTAGAAAAAAAATGGTGCAACCTTTTTTTAAATATATATATATATAACTAAACTAAAAATATAACTAAAAAATATATAACTAAAGGGGGCATATATATGTGTGTGTGTGTGTGTGTGTGCTTTCTTAGTTGATCAAAGGTATCTCATGGCTCAGACTTAACAGCTGTAGAAAACCTGTAGAGTGAGCAGAAGAGTGCATCAGAGGAAACACCGAAGGTCAAACAAGATCCTTCTCTCTAGCACAGTGGTTCTTAACCTGGGTTCGATCGAACCCCAGGGGTTCGATGAGTCGGTCTCAGGGGTTCGGCGGAGCCTCTGCCGCAGAGGTAAAGACACACTTGTGTCAAGTCGTGATGACGCCCCGCTTTGCCATCACTTGCTGCAGAGGATCACGTTACATTGCTGAGCCAATCAGTGATTGAAGGAGCTCCACTCTCAGCATGGATTTGAACAGTTTTTACCAAATTCTGTAACTTTCGGTGTACTTCTAAATCTGCTCCTTAGTTGCATCTTTTTGGGCCTGCTACTGCCTCTAGTGGCGTGGGGGTGGTAACACAACTAATATAATTACATTACTAAATCAGAATACCTCAAAGTCTTTATTATTTATTATTCATTTTTTCATTCTCTTAAGTATGTAGAGCTAATTAAATGATCTAAACAAGACCTTAAAGTGGTTCCAGTTTCTCTCGATGGCCAACCTGTTGAAACTGTGGCAAATTTTAAATACCTTGGGTCGTTCTGGACAGTCAGCTCAACTTTGCTGAAAACACTGACTATATTTTGAAGAACTGTTCTCAGAGACTCTACCTTTTAAGAAGACTTAGTGATCATGGGGTGACCCAACTAGACTCTAGTTGGGTCACCCCTATGTCTTGAATTTGGGGGGGTGTAAAAAAAAAATCATCTTTTATTTATCACTACAGAAGGGTTCAGTGAATGCGCATATGAAACTGGTGGGTTCGGTACCTCAAAAAAGGTTAAGAACCACTGGCATAGACGCTACAACCTCATGAAAGAGAAGTGAAGAATAAATGTTATATTGGCAAAATGGGATTGTAACAAGTATTAAAAGCAGGGTTAGCAGCACTTATACAAGTGATTTAAAAAAACATTTAGTTTTTTCCCTCTAAACAAACTTTTGCTACTGTGTTAAAATTCAAATTTATTTTGAAGGTTACTCACACATCTCTGTTAGGGATGCCAACACATTTGTCTGCAGCTGCAATAAAATGACGCAACTGTCTACTGACTGTCAGCAACCGTCACACGTCTCTCTCTGCGTTTGTTTTCCGACTCCTACCAGGTGATAAGCAGTCGCTTCCTTCCCTACGACACCATCCCCACAGACGCTGTCCTCAGTCTGGATGAAGACACTGTGCTGTCCACCACAGAGGTTAGCCTCCTGTTATATGAAGAAAGCTTTCTCATTCACTCCATTTTTAGCATTTTTTGGTACGAGTACTTTAACTACTTTAAAAAAAAATAATAAAAAATTAAATCTGCGATCTGGCCGCAGGTGGACTTTGCCTTCACGGTGTGGCAGAGTTTCCCCGACCGCATCGTCGGCTACCCGGCCCGCAGCCACTTCTGGGACAGCAGCAAGGAACGCTGGGGCTACACCTCCAAGTGGACCAACGACTACTCCATGGTGCTGACCGGGGCCGCCATCTACCACAAGTAACACGCTTTTGTTTTTTCATTTTCCACCAACGCGGTTTTGGGCCGCCTTGTCTTCTGAGCGCTCCATTGTTCTCCGTGTCGCACTCCTCCCACAGATATTATCACTACTTGTACACCACCTACCTTCCAGCCAGCCTGAGGACAATGGTTGACCAGATGTCGAACTGCGAAGACATTCTTATGAATTTCCTCGTGTCATCCGTTACTAAGCTACCGCCCATTAAGGTCACGCAGAAGAAACAATACAAGGAAACCATGATGGGACAGGTGAGGAGCAACATTTCACATTCACTGGTGATTTGTATTTGTTTGGATGGTGAGATTAAGCTGATTTATTTGAATCTGACTGTGGCCATTCAGGGATTACCAATACAGGCTTTGTACTGGTGCTTGAAACCCTTGAAAATGCTTCAATTTCAATTGGATGTTTTCAAGGTCTGGACGGTGCTTGGCTTCTGTCTAAAGTCCCTTAAAGTGTAATAAAGTTTTCAATCTTTTGATTGAAAACCTCAATTTGGGGATTGTTATTCACATACACATACAGATATTTTCATACACTTTATGAAGAGACACATAAATGGTGGGGGGGAGGGGGTTCTCACTGTCTGAAGTTAAATCAAACTACATTTTTTTTGTTTCAGGTTAGTTAGAATTTAGTTTATCTTTTCCCTGCCATAAGACATAGGAATGTAAGCTAAAATAATGTAAAAGACATTTATTAATAACAGTAATTAATCATATAATAGTGAATTGAAAGTGTCTTTTTTTTAGTTAATTTGTATTGTTTTTATTTCCAAAGTGTAATGCTGGAAAAGTTTGAAAACTTACCTTGACAATACTTTAATTTTACTGAGGGCAAAGTGTAGCAGCTTATAGCTAATTGACACATTACTATACAAAATGCCACATGGTGCATTCAGGACAAAAAGGACAGTGTGGTAATTTGTAAATTGAAGTTGTTTTCTTCTGATGTGCCTAGTTTCAGGAAAAAAAACAAAAAAGGCTGTGAAAGGTCACCGGAGCACAAAACACATAATCCATCTAGTCGTTTCCTTCTTCTTCCTGTCGGAACTCATTTGTTTCCTGCCATCGCTTTTTCCTCATCCCAGAGCTCCAGAGCGTCCCGTTGGGCTGACCCGGACCATTTCGCCCAGCGTCAGACCTGCATGAACAAGTTTGCCAACTGGTTTGGCACCATGCCTCTGGTCCACTCTCAGATGAGGCTGGACCCGGTCCTCTTCAAAGACCAGGTGTCGATACTGAGGAAGAAATACAGAGAAATTGAGAGGCTATAACCCCCGCCGAACCCCCCACACCCCCAGCTCCCTGTGCTCTGCGGACACAACAGATGAGGAGCGATGGGTGGCGGGGGGGGGGGGGGGGGGACTGACTTGAAAAAAAGAGCAGACGATCGTTTAGAACTGGTTCCAGGGAAACGGGAAGTGAAGAAACTGGAACCAACGTGAAGGACACCACATTTTTTCCCCCCTGTCTTCTTTGTTGTCCTTCTCTGTCTCTCCTTTCAACTACTGCTGCTGTCTTGTGTGTGTCGTTCGGGCGGCTGAACTCGTAACATCACTAACTACCTGAACAGGTAAATCTGCTCACCATTGGTCACCGAGTCAGAAAATTACAGCTTGCTGCATAAAAGTCCCCAACATCGACAAACCCAGTGCAAGTGACACTGTGTGTGTCTGTACACTATGCACATGTTTGTGAACGTTTTTTGCTGACGGGATATTAACTACGAAGATGATAACACTATTTCGGATCGTATTCAACTATTTTTTATGCAGTGTACAAATGGCCAGCATGACTCTCTCTCTCTCTCTCTCTCTCTCTCTCTCTCTCTCTCTCTCTCTCTCTCTCCATCTCTTGCTTTCTTTCTCTCTCTCCTGTTTCTTTTCATTTTTTCCTCTGTTGTCTTAAACAAGGATAGACAAAGAAAAGTTTGAAATCCTCCGCAGAGCCCCAGACCAGCTGGTGATTGTTGATCTGACAGTGCCTCAGCATTTATCAAAAGATTTTGTGGATCTGGGAATCTGACAGATAGAAGACCGGGTGCAGATTTTGCACCTCGATAACCCTGCTTTCTTTTTTCTTTGATCATGATCTGTTATTTTCCATATTACTGATAATGTGTTGCATTTTCCAGATCATCAAAACGGTTTGATGAGAATATATTTTGCATTTGCAGTCGAACAAACAAACAAATGTCTGTACGTGCCATTCTGAACAATCTCCCTCGCCCAGAGCCGACATGAACAACTAGGCAGGCCACATGTGAATAGAGACGCCCCTAGAAATGCCGATTTATTATTTTCCATTCCTAATGACTCGGATAAAAACCTGGACCGTTTGCTTGAATACATACTAGCCTGAGGGACGTTAGAGCTTGGTGTGTGTTGCCTTGGTGAAGGGAGGCTCAGCCTGCCAACATGCCATAAACTGGTCTATTAAAACAAAAACCACTGTGAAATCTACAGAACATTTTTTTTTTTTTTTTTTGGGATTTGGTGAATGAGGGATATTTATTTGTTAGCCCAATTTCATTTGGCCAAATGGCAGATAAGGCAACAGCAAGCACCTGACACAGAGAAGCATATCCACCATATTTTTGTGAATAAATATGAAATCTCTCGGTAGCTCCGATGAAGTCGATGAAGAATGATTCACGATCGACCAGCTGCATTCACATCGGACCTAAATCGACCCTCCTCTGTTTCGGATCGGCCATCAAATTGGGTTTTTACACTCACGGTTCATTATGCTATCTCAATTAACAATCTAGTTCAGTGTTTGTTTGTTTTTTGCTCTGACATGTCATATCATGTTATCTGAACATCTTGTGAAGCTGTTTCATGTCAAAGCCAGTAACTCCTTCCTCCAACTCATCCTGTAATGGCTTTCTAAAGATGAAAGAAAAGATGGTTTTGCTGAGCTCATTCTCCTCCCTTTATGTGCCAATGGAGCATTTGTTTATATTTTCTCCTCTGCAGTGGGGAATGCCACACGTTCCCTCCTTAATCACGGACTTTCTGACTGGAATGCGAGTGAAAATGAAGGGAAAGAGTTTTTCCTTTTTTGTTTTTTTGGGGGGGTTTTTAGCGCCGGAGCTCCACAGATGGAGAGGGTGCTTGGTGTTGCTCTTCACTTCTGAGAATGTGTCATCGGCGTGAAAGCTGATAAACAATCCCAGCTGAATGAACATCGCGCTGAAACAGAGTTCTGTTTTAGACGTCAACTTGGTGCAATATATAAAGGATAACATTTTCTGTTTTTTTTTTTTGTCTTGTTTTTTTTGTTTTAATGTTTCAGTGGGGGGAAGTTATGTATTGATGTGCCTTCAGAGGAAATACACTTAAGATTTTTCTTTTCATCAGCCTTGCACAAAAATTATGACCCCGTTTAATGGCAGTTCTTCAATGTTGTTTTTTTTTTGTTTGTTTTTTTTAATCAAACCATAATGGCACCCCCAAATCATTCTAACACTAAAACCTCTGATTTACCGTTAGCTGTTTATTAATACTATTTTCAGTTGTTTTTTTTGTTTGTTTGTTTGTTTGTTATACTTTCCTGGGATTCTTGTTCCACCCGTCTCCACGTCCTGATTTGCGTCAGGCTGCGGGGTTCCAACCCTCCTCCTCTTCCTCATGTTCGTCACAGCCACAGTAATTTATGGACAGACATCTGACAGGATTCATCTCTGGACTCGATATTCGCCTGCTTCCCTCTCCCTCTCTCTCTTCAGAGGCTGCACCCTTTGCTTTTTCTTTTTTCTTTTCTTTGTTTTTTTTTTTTAGACTGATGGAAAGATGGTTAAAGAAAATCATGGTTTTTGTTAATTAATTTTATAAAAACGGATCGAAACAATTGTCAAATAAAAGTCTTTGATATAAACCGACTTCATGTGCGTTTGTTGCCGCTCGCTCTGTTTTTAAAGTGCCCTCCGAAATCTTTTCAGGTCTCATTTTGTCACAGCCACAAATTTGACGTGTCTCTCTGAAGTCCAGCCCACTCGTTTACCTTCAGAAGTCGCATAATATTGGAACTACGGCCCCAAATCCAAGATGAGTTGAGGTTTAAACTTTTGCACGGATAGACAGGCATTTAATGACGAGTAGCAAAATCAAATGACTTGGATTAGCAGTGCTTACAATTGATGCTGATATATTGAGCTGTTTACACGTCATACAGAAACTGTTTCTCCAGTCAGAGGCCTCTCTGGATTCGTTGCAGCACTGACGGCCACTGAAGATTGCTCCCCCAGCATCACTGTCAACAACCACTTTGAAGAAACCGTGATGAGATGAGTCGCATTTAATTTCCCTTTGGGATAAAGTACTTTTAAATTGAATTGAAATGACATGTGACTGGAGTGGAAGTTCTTTGCGCCCCAGGTGACTGACTGACCTTCAGAGATTGTCAGAAAAAAATTTAAATTTTGTTGCCAAAATCTGTGGGAGGCATGTTCCAAAAGACTTGCAGTGGCGCACCTACAAAATCTAGGGTCAGGGGAGCTGAATACAAAGGATTATTTTTACTGGGGAAAATAAAATATTTTTTTAACTATCTCTTTATTTAAAGATCCTACATCTTGTCAAACGCAGTGATATGTAAACTTTTTTTTTCTCTTATTTTGTGCTAGGGTGAAGGGGAATTGCAGTTCTTTTATCCTTTTTTAAATGTTTTTGTATGTCCATGTGACAGGAACTTTTTAATAAAAATAATGTAGGGGGAACTGTATCGCTCTACTTTGTGTTGGACTATCACTTAAAATCCTAGTAAAAAAAATAAAGGGGTATGGCAAAATGTGGAAAATTTGAAAGGTACTGCTGCAAAATCAAAGTTGCATGGGCTGAGAAACGCCTACATCCGGCCACACATGTTCCCCTTTTAATAAGCCAGCAACCTTTTTTTTTTTTTTTTTTTTTTTTCCCAGTTTCCCCAACTTCATATTTCTAGATTTATGCACTGCAGCCACTGAGCAAGATGCAAGCCGAGTAATACTTTCAGCTTCCCTTTTAGTCCGCACTGTAGCCAAGAAACTGTCGTGTTTACATAATTCTCTGTCGGGATGATTGGTTTAGACACGCTGCATAAATAACGGCATCTATCTGAGATGATCCCCCGGTGCCAACTCAGCTGGAGAAAGCACTTCAGGAGCAACTGCTGTAACTACAAGAGAGAGAGAGAGCAAAGAAAAAAAAATATCATTACTCCAAAGCTCTGCGCAATTTCAATGCTTAAATGGTACCCAAGGATGAATCATCTAGTGTCACGCTGAAAGGAGAAACACTCTGGCCCATTTCACAGAAAATGTTCCAAGTTGCAGATGTGTGGCTGACGGAAGTATGATTCTGATAAGCCGACCTGTGAAATGTCAAGACATAATTGCTGCAGAGTTTCGCTCGACCGAAAGGGTTTATCTCCCGACAGTCTTTCCTGATTAAATAACATGCAAATTAGCCCAACTTTTAATCCCGTTGATGAGATGCGTATCTCGCAGCTGAGATGGATCAGAGTTTGCGCGCTGTCAGGACTCTCCCCTGCTGTTAGATTAAAAACTCTCTGACTTGAGGCTAAACTCGAGAAAAAGCCTTTCTCCCCTCTCTGTCATCTTTTCATCAGATATCACCCCAGCATGAAAAGTTAACTTTCTTCTTCTTTTTTTTTTCTTAAGATAAACTTAAACTTGCGGGAGAGAACTTTGTTGCTACTTTGCGGCTCTTTCTCAACTCAACAGTGTTGCCGATTCGTATCCAAAGCTGCTTTCTTATTCTGTTGGAAAATTTTTTTGTCGTTAGTGTGTGTGGGATACGTCTCTTTTTCACTTAAATACCGCAACAACAAACAGAATGCATGATCAGTTACTCTGCTCTGCAACCACTTTATTTAGATACAGAAAGACGTTTCACAATCATAGCATAAAACTATAAATTTAACGCATTAATAGTTTTATGCCTTGCAAAAGTATATCCATATACCCCCAGATTTCTTTCCCCCCTCCACATTACAGCCACAAACATTGAGATTTCATGAACACAAAGTGAAGTGGAAGGAAACGGAAATGGATACATCGTGCCCCCCAGTGTGATTTAATCTCACTCTGTACCGCGAAGCCCTCAAAGGATTGTTGGGGGAACATTAGTGAACATCGTGTTTTTTTTTTTTTTTTTTTTTTTTTTTTTTTGCTTCATACAGATGTGCAGATGATTGCATATGTCTGCTTTGATATGTGGAGATAATCGGGCCTTCTGGCTACGTGATGTATGTCAAAGATAAGTCGCCTGAGGCAGGGATGCATCCGTGTAGAACCGGCTGTTTTCTCTAAGGCTGTGCAGAATTATCCTTCACATCATGAGAGCAACTTGCTTTTAAGATAAAAAAATAAATAAATCACCCCTGTTTAACAGATGGGTGCAAGAAGAAAAAAAAAACTGCTGGCAGCAACTAAATGCAGAACTGCATTTAATATCCATCCATCCATTTTCTTTACACCCTTATCCCTTAATGGGGTCGGGAGGGTTGCTGGTGCCTATGTCCAGCGAAGGTTTCGGGCGAGAGGCGGGGTTCACCCTGGACAGGTCGCCGATCTGTTGCAGGGCAACACAGAGACACACAGGACAAACAACCATGCACACATACCTAGGGAGCATTTAGAGAGACCAATTAACCTGACAGTCATGCTTTTGGACTGTGGGAGGAAGCCGGAGTACCCGGAGAAACCCCACGCATGCACAGGGGGAACAATCAAACTCCATGCAGAAAGACCCCGGGCCGGGAATCGAACCCAGGACCTTCTAAGTGCACAGTGGCACAGTTGGTAGCAAAGTTGCCTTGCAGCAAGCAGGTTCTGGGTTCGATTCTGCATGGAGTTTGCATGTTCTCCCTGTGCATGAATGGCTTCCTCCCACAGTCCAAAAACATGACTGTTAAGTGGTCTCTTTAAAATTCTACTTTGGTGTGTGTTGTTTGTCCTGTCTATCTGTGTTGCCCTGTGAGAGACAGAATGGATGGATCCAGAAAGTGGATGGATACAAAGTGATCAATTTCCACCCAGTACAAAGTCTAGATTTAGACCTACAATGTACCAGCCTCATAAGAGGTGATGATAAAAAGTGTGTCTGATGAGAATCTTTTGGTTATTAGAGATGCATGAATACGGCTCTGATGCATCTCTCTATGTGCATAATGCGTCTAATGTGGCTGCACGGAGAACATGAACTCCACAATGGAACAGGACTCGAAGCATATGGAGCTGAAAACGACTTATTGTCTGAAGTAAAACGTAACCACACTGCCACCTCATTATCTATCTCGCACAGTGACAAGGAGCTCTGTGGCTTGTAAATTATAAACAAGCTCAACTGGCAGCAGTTCCAGTGCAACAGATGCCCACGAGACAAATCCGCTTTTCTGTGTACCCATTTCGCAATTTGTTTGTAGATGAGTCACTCTGTCTGTCAGGCATATTTCTCATCTCGGCATCTAATATAGTCCTGGGAAATTGGTTTCCGAGGCTCTCTGCTGCTCCACGCCTTACATGTTTGGCATGCTCTGGTCATTTCAGACGGCCATCTCCCTATCAAAGCGCAGACCTGCTTTCCTCTTTATTATTGCGACCAAAGTTCATTTGTGAAGATTTCATATTGCTACTTTCAGGTGTACACAATGCAAGGGATACATAACTGAGACTCGCATGGCTTTATGAACCACTTGTGACAAAATGATTAGATTTGAAATTAGTAGGAGAACATCCAAATACCATTTATATTTCAACATTATGTCATCAAAAAAAGAAAAGTGAAGAAAAAAAAAACTCAAAGAACTAAGAAGTAAAGATGAAAATCAGAACTGCAAATCAGAAAAAGAAACGTATAATTTACGGCTATTTAAATCTTTTTGTTGATGAAAATATTTGTAATGATAGAAATGCAGACAGGAATTAAATGAAGAAATGTCTTATCAAACTGATAAAAAAAAAACAAAGCATTTTAAAACAGTGAAATAATACTAGAAAGTGTGCATGTGGATGTAAATATGACTTTATTGTCATGTGTTGTGCAGCATACCATAACTTCATGTTGCTTGTCAACTTTACTCACAATCTCCAGTTCAATTGCTGTTCAGGTTAACCAATCAGATCACAGGGTCTCAGGGCTCTGGAAATAATTTAACACTGAAAATACAAATTGAACCATTTTTCTTTGTTTTGTTATCAGTGATTTCAGCATTTGTTGTTCATTTCGTAACACATTATTTACACATCATTTAGATGCTTTGCATTTACATTTTTGTATTACTTTTTTACACTGTTGATTATTCATATTTGATAAAAAAAAAGAATCATACACTTACTTATTGGATCCTTGTATTTAGTAAATCGTTGATTTATTCATGTTTAAGCTATCACATCGTGTTTTATTTAGCAAATCTATTCTTTTTTGTTTTACTGTGTTTGCATTTTAGACCTCATTAAAAATATTTAGTAATTTCAGAGATTAAATAAGTTCTTCGCATATGGCTACTAGTATTATTTTATTTACAGTATTTGAATGCAGATTTTATTGTCATGGTTGATTGAGATGCCTTTATTCCTGCGATAGGCTTTGTGTCACAGCGCCCTCTATCTCCTGACGCCGCTAACAGCAGGACGTCGTCTGTGGTGCGTATCAGCCTCCCGGACAGACTCCTCCTCCTCCGCCGTTTTTTGACTGTAAACATCCTGTCGATTTTAAAAGGACAGCGCTGAGCGGGAGGAAGGCGGCTGGCGCCATCTTGGCTGTTTTAATGAGTACAACAGGGGAGAGCTCGCTGGGAGAAATTACTTAATCTTTGTGATTTCACTCTAAGAGGGCTCCTCTCGGTAAGTGTGTCTGCAGCGGATATGTTAACGCACTGATTTTGGTGTCTTATGTAACGAAACTGGCATGCACGCTGGAGTCTGTTCGTTGCGGCCTTCATTGTATGAAGAGCCGTTGGACATCGGCTAACGACAGTGTTGAGCTGATGAGAGGCTAAAAAGTATGAGCAGTTATCGAGCGGCGCCTTTTCCTGAGGACTTTGCGTACTTGTATGGAGTTTTTGTTGTTGTGTGGTTTAAGATGGTTGCAATTTCGTCTAAAATTAACGATTTTATTCTAAACTTGTGTCCATGCGATGTATGAAGCTGACGACGCCGTTCCTCCTTTTGTAGTTAGCAGTCGGCTAATTTGGTTCGTCCCACTTGATGGCGCCGACTATTTACTGGCGCACCATCCCTTTGGCGCTTTTTGTTCTTATTCGCAATTGAATGCTTATGAAGTCACGTACATTTATTTTCTGACTATTTTTTGGTCTTTCTTTTAGCAAAATAAGTCACATTTCGATTTGCAGCGAAAAGTTTAAAGTGTGTAATGAAATAAGGTAAAAGTTCGTGCATTTCCAGTATCCCCCCCTTCCCTTGACTAAAAAATAACGGGACGTAAATAACGAGAGCTTTTGATATCGTCTAATTCTTTAGCGCTCTTTAACATGTAACGTTGACCAAGTTGTGAGAAAACGAATGCGACACATATTAATGGGACAATTTTTACTTAAAAACTTGAACACGTTTCCTCATTGGATATTGGACCACTATTAAGTACTGCCACACAAAAGACAAATTTTGTCGTTTATAAACGAATCAATGTCCTAAAATTTGATGCGTTTTCGTTTGTCTTGGATAACGTTTCTCCGACTTCAGAGGAAAAGCCTCAAAACAATATGTTGAGAAAATAATAAAAACAAGTATAGGGAAGGAAGAAACAGTTGCTAGAATAGTCTTGGATAAATCAATGTATCAATATAAACCATTAACCATTGGACTTCTTACCAGGTTGCCAAATCATCTGTTCAAGTATTTTATCAGTTTATTTTTATTTTTTGTATAAATATGGTTGAAAATATTGAGTGGAGACCAGTCAGTCCACCAGATATTAGAATCAACCAATTTTTTTTTTCTTGCGTTTTATGCGAGCTGTGAGTGAATTAGTGAAGAATGTGATGTTTTGTGACCTGTTGATTAGATCAGTGTTTCCCAACCCTGGTCCTCGAGGCACACTGCTCTGCATGTTTTAGATGTTCCCCTGCTTCAGCACACATGATTGCAGTTGATGGCTGATCAACAGGGTTTTTTGCTGAATTGCAATCATCTGAATGGGGTGTGTTGAAGCAGGGGAACATCTAAAACATGCCTTGAGGACCAGGGTTGGGAAACACTGGATTAGATTCATTAAAATGAAGAACCACCACCATTTTCCGTCTCACTAAATCAGCCTGCATTTATAAACGCTGCTTGAGCACAGGAGGCCAATTTGGCACTAAATGAGCAAAAATGACAAATTGCCCACCCAGTTATTGTAACAAAACGACTCATTGCAAGCTTTTAATAATCCTCTCTGTGATCGACCGCAGGACATTTCTAACATGACGAACTGATTTGTGTGTGGTGCTTTTCGGCGTTTAATTTTTGTAGCGTCCAAACACACCTTTCTTGGATGGTTTGCGCCATGTAAATTATATCAATTTGTTATATGTATCTTAATTGTTTTCCAGGTAAACCACACCACAGTTGGCGTGTTTGAACCAGGGCAGCCGGGGCAATGTTCTACGCCCACTTTGTCCTCAGCAAACGTGGGCCGCTGGCCAAGATCTGGCTGGCGGCCCATTGGGACAAAAAGCTGACCAAGGCCCATGTGTTTGAATGCAACCTGGAGAGCAGTGTGGAGAGCATCATCTCACCTAAGGTAAGGAGGCCTGACTGTTGGACCAGTTTAAACCAAGTGCTGGTGCTGATGGGAGTTTGTACTCTGCTCCGTCATTCAGACCTTCATCAGGCTGGTGTCCGTCATAGGGCTAATTCATAACATTACATCAGTGGTTGCAGCTAACTTGCATGTTTTTGTTTTTTTTGTGTGTGTATTTTTTTTATTTCTTTTGAAAAACTGTATTTGCATGCTGTCTGTAAGCGTTTGTAATAGCAATGTAAAAATGATCTGTTATCAATTATGCCTTTATTGTACCTTTCTTTTAATTAGCAGCTTAAATATCTCAACAATTTTTCTTTTTATTTTATGCATCAAAACTGAAAAATCCCACTGTCTGAAATAATACAGCATCTGATGATGGTGCATTATACATTTTTCTGAACAGCTACATCAGGCTTGTGCTTGCAGTACAAGCTGTGTCCTGTAAAAGTGAGTTGCTTTTGCAATATCTCCGACTTCCTGCTTTTCAGGTGAAGATGGCGCTGCGCACGTCCGGTCACCTGCTCCTCGGAGTGGTGCGGATCTACCACAGAAAGGCCAAGTACCTGCTGGCTGACTGTAATGAAGCCTTCATCAAGATCAAAATGGCCTTCAGGCCAGGTAAACTGTCCGAAAGGCTTTGCTTCATATGCTTCTGTGTAAAAATAAATGGTGGAGGTGAAAGTTGTTTTCTGCATACAGACACTCCTTATTTCTGTGTCCAGGTGTGGTTGATCTGCCCGAGGAAAATAGAGAGGCTGCATATAACGCCATCACCTTACCTGAGGAGTTTCATGACTTTGACCAGCCACTTCCTGATCTGGAGTAAGTTGGCCAGATTTAAAGTTCTTAGTTAGTTGATTGTTTGTATATTAAAACAATTACTCAGGGGATATTAAGGTTGTTCTCATCCGATTGTCATCTGATGTTGTCAACAGTGACATTGACGTGGCTCAGCAGTTCACCCTGAACCAGAGCAGAGCAGAAGAGATCACCTTGAGGGAGGATGTTGGAAACCTCAGCCTGCTGCAGGAAAACGACTTTGGTAGGAAATGGCTCCTTTGTTTACATCTCGGTTCACAACAGCCCTTACTCAGCCAGCTGTCCTGTCTATACCCGCTTGACGTTGCAGAACAGAGTTAGAAAACAGAAGGACTTTAGAGAATAATGCATAGGAATCATATATATTCAAGGTTGTTCTGTTAGAAAACTAATGATCCTTTCTGCTGGGTTCCTCAGCTGACTTTGGCATGGATGACCGGGAGATGATGCGTGACGCTAGCACGTTTGAAGATGATATAATGCAGGGAGCCACTGACCCCAACCTCTTGCTGGAGGCTGAGCCAGGCCCAGCTAACCTCCCCGACAAATCCAACCACATGGAGTATGACGATTTTGGGGACGGCTCCATGGGCAACAGCGATGGCGGAATGCTTGGTAACAAGCATGTATTTTATTTTTATTTTTATTTTTTTTAGATTGACTTATTTATTTTTTTAAAAGGAAAAAAACTGTGTTGTTCTAATATTAAAATGAACCTTTGTAGGGAAGTTGATGTCTTTTTTTTTTTTTTTTTTTCTGTCTCAGTTGACAAACTGCTGAGTTCTGAAGATGGAGGTGGCATCTTTGATGATCCGCCAGCGATCACAGAGAGCGTCATGATGCCTCCAGATCACGGGGATGATGAAGATGACTTTGACAACCTTCATTCACGTAAGTGAAGCTGGTTTTTTTTTCTGGAACACCAAGTGTATTTTTAGTGCTCACATCTTGGATGCATAACTTTATTTTTGTGTGCGTTTCTGATAAGCGGGTCCAGACAGTCCTGATTCTGGCCCAGCAGAGCCGCTGCCAGCAATGGCCGACCAAACGGAACAGACAACTCTGGTTCACAACGAAGAGGAGGCCTTTGCCCTGGAGCCCATCGACATCACTGGTAGGCCTCTTTATTTCACTGAGTATGCTAAGCTACTGAAAATGAAAACTTGTCAATTATTGGACACTACTTAAACTTTTCTTAATACATTTTCTATCAAATTTTATTTGAAGTGTGATCAAATTACACACTTCAAATAGAATTTGAAGTGTGTAATTCAAACAACTTGAGCAATTGTTCAAGTTGTTTGAACAACTGCTCCTCCTTTACAGTAATGATTATAGTTGTCACCGTGGTAAAATTCTAATCTCTGAACCAATGCTAAGAAAAATACTGTTTTGATTTTTTGTGAAGAATGGAAAGTGAGATTTTTTTTTTCTTAAGATTAAAAAAGATAACAATAAAACCATTTGCGTAGCAGTATTTTTTAACTTTTTTTTTTAAAGAATGCACAACTGTAAAGATCATAAAGGCCGTGATAAATTATTACATTAGCTGCACACAACGGTAATTGTATCATTTTCATTGTAAAGCATAGATCGATGCTATTTACCTCACTACTGAGCAAAGGAATTGTGACATATGAGCAAGTGGCCAATGATGAAACTGAACAAGAACTTGTGCTCCCTGGAGTGTTTAATACTTTGCTGTCATGGTAATGGCAGCTTTGCTGACCTTTTCAAAATTCCTCAAATTCCTGCTAAAGCGAGGGGGTTGAGGCTCTTCAGCAGACATGACTGCTGTGTTACACAGTTTTACACTCAAAGTAGCAGCTCACTGTCCTCATGGCTCAGGTGAGGTGATCCAAGAAAGAAGAGGAGCTTCCTGTGATTCCAATTACTGCCTTCCTTATCGACAAATTACTTATTTTGTTCATTGTTTGAATAGCTTCCATGTGTTTCTTATTGGCATGAATATTGCCTTTAAACCCCTTGAATGTGCTGAAAGCATTACACACTTTTAAAGAAATATCTTTTTTTTTTTTTTTTTGTTTTAAAAAAACAATTTTAGTACAAATGATTAAAGTTTACTTCCAGGTTTCAGAAGGCGAACAAACAATTGAGTAAATTGGATCTCAGTTTTAAGAATTTAGCTTCGTTACACTCATTTTATTATTATTTTTTTCAACAATTTCTGCAGTTCCCTTTTTTTCATAGCCAGGACCACAACAATAGAAATTGTCCAATTTACTATTTTAAATGAACACACCATATTTGTTGTTCTTATGTTTTGCAATAGAGGAGCAGCATCTTCATTGCCTGTTTTTTGTTCCTTCCAGTGAAAGAGACCAAGGCAAAACGTAAAAGGAAGCTGATCGTCGACAGCGTCAAAGAGTTGGACAGTAAGACCATCCGAGCCCAGCTGTCGGACTACTCCGACATCGTGACCACCCTGGACCTGGCCCCTCCCACTAAGAAGCTCATGATGTGGAAAGAGACAGGAGGAGTGGAGAAACTTTTCTCTCTGCCTGCTCAGCCGCTCTGGAACGCCCGGCTGCTCAAGGTACCGAGGATCGTTAATGCCAAATCACCACTGTAGGCAGTGTTTTATAAGGTCGTTAGTGGCAGATGTTGTCAAGGTTGGTACAAAACTGTAATCGGAGTGGAGAAACGTGTTAAGACCCAGTTTTCGTTTAGATTTCAAATTCAAAATGAGAGCACCCGGGGACCAGGAGTTAAAGCGACCGATTGGTTTCGTCTCGCCCTCCTCCCTCCTCTTTCACTCGCTCCGAATACTGAACAAGAAGGCGTGCGGACGCATCGCTGAATTAAATTCGCTGCACAAACGTTTGAGCAAAGTGTGCATGCGTTTTAAAAATGAGCCCCTCTTCCAAATCGTAACGTCCGATCTCTGTCAGATGTTCACCCGCTGCCTGACCCCCCTGGTGCCAGATGAGCTGAGGAAGCGCAGGAAGGGCGGCGAAGCGGACAGTCTGGACGAGTTCCTCAAAGAGCTGGAGAACCCGGAGGTGCCGAGGGAGGAGATCATGACTCAGAACAGAGATGTTATCGGTAAGTCAAGCTGGAGAAAGGAAAGAAGTTGTTCCAGTGTTTAGAGGGGTAATGCAGTGTTTTCACAGTTTGTAATATGATTTCCCCCCTCAGACCAGACGATCATGGAGGAGCCCAGCATTCTGGCAGCTTCTACAATGGAAGGCAGCAGGACAACTTTGGATGAGACGGTGATGCCTCCCCCATCCACCCCCCGTGGCGTTAAACGCAAGCAGCCCGTTGACAAGGACGGAAGCTTTCCTGTGAGTTTATGGATCCGAGAGCAAAGCTGCGGAAAATCCTCCTGTTTTATGCTATAAATCATATTATGGTCATAATTTAGGTTGTGAAAATAATCTGAGTCGTTCTAAATGACCAAGTTTTCTGGAATAGTAAATTTGATAAATGAGAAGGTAGCCAAAGTTGAGGAATAAAATGGACTGTTGACTCCAAGTTTCACCCTGGCCGTAGCTCAGTTGCTCTCTCTGCTCTCTCAGATGACTCCCCTGGAGCAGCAGCAAGTGGCTGACCGCTCAGACTTGTCACAAAGACTAGACATGCCTCAGGTTGATCTGCCCCCAGAGGAGGCCAGTGTCAACCTCACTCAGCTTGTCCCAGAACTCGACCTTCTCACCGACAAGGAAAAGGATAAGAAGGATGACAGCGAAGAAGAGGAGGTGAGGGGAAACTGCAATTTTTTAAAATTTCTTTTTTCCCCTGCAAGGATGGAAAGTTATTGCTTTTTGTCACTAGTTGAAGGGATGGGATTTAATGAAGGCCTTAAGTAAAAACTAATAAAAAAATGGTTTGATGCTCCGAAGTTAGCAGGAAATTTCTATATTTTTGTAAAATTCTATTCATCACTGAAACGATTAATCTGACTAATCAGTTAATGAATTAATTTTCAAAAAAAAATTTAATCAATGAATTATCTGCCATTTTCAGACTCAAATGGGCCGTTTTTCTGAAACTAGTGTAATATTTTGAGCAATAAAACTGAACAGAAAATGTTGATTTTGCACTTAAGATAGAAACACCTTTGTAAACACATCTTAGTCAAAGCTAAAGTGGAACGTCACCTGGTTCGAATTTACTAAAGGAATTTTGTTGTTGCATTTCAGGCAATATATATATATTTTTAAAAGAATTTAATTATGTACTCCAATCTTTTTGACTAAAATAAAATAGTCTAACAAGGCTAAGTGGTTGAATGAAAAGTCTCTAGAATGTGCCATTTTTATTCGATTAATTGTCAAAATAACCAATTAATTGGTTACTAAAATAATCGTTAGTTGGAGTTTTAATTCTATTAGTCAAACTAACATGCTGTGACATAGCAGCAATAATCAAAGTTAATAGTTTAGCTTTCTACACTTTAGTTCAACACTTGCGTGTAAAGAGAACATGATACAATAGTTACAAAGAGAGTTGTAACTCTTTGCTAATTTTTTTGGTTGTCAGGAAGAGGAAGGCCAGGCTGGAGACCAGGATCAAGAAGAGAAGAGATGGAACAAGAGAACCCAACAGATGCTTCACGGCCTGCAGGTAAACGAAGCCTGATCGTAAAATTAACCAAGAATCTGTATTTATTTGTCCTCATGATAATCGTACACTCCCTGACCCCCTCTGACGTCTCTTGGCCTCCACAGCGCGTCATGGCGAAGACCGGTGCGGAGTCGGTCAGTCTGCTCGAACTGTGCCGAAACAACAACAGAAAGCAGGCAGCAGCCAAGTTTTACAGTTTCCTCGTCCTCAAGAAGCAGCAAGCCATCGAGGTCACTCAGTCGGAGCCCTACAGCGACATCATCGCCACGGCCGGACCAAAATTCCACCTCATTTAGACATTGGAAGAAACAAACACTCTGCTTGCAACAGGCATACTTGTTTTCTTGTTTTTAAATTACTCGACTCTTTGCCTTTTTATTGTGTTTTCCAGTAAGCCCAGTTTTTTTGTTTTATTTTTGTTTGTTTTTTTCCTAGGGGAAAGGGGAGGGAAGTAAATGGTAAGGGGTTCAGAACCTTTAAAGAAACAAAACATGGTTTTACTGTAATAAATATCAGATCATGCAGTATTCTTGGTTCAAGCGGAGTGAGGAATGTTTTACAAGGATATTTATAAAGCAAACCCTTTTTCAGTCATCAATTTGTAAACTTTACTGCATTCTGTTTTCTAAGTTAAATTTCTGTTTTCTCATTCCACAAGTTTTGTATCAGTCCCCCTGTTTCAGCTAAAAAAAAAAAAAAGATTTTTATGAATGGCCCAATGTATCACGTTATCTCTGTAATGACTAGATGTTCTGGAAAGGTACTGTTCAGAAATGTAACCACGCCCAACTTCTGTCTGTTGCACTCGCTCTCTTATAAACAAAAGAGTGAATCCCTCATTAAATTTGAAAGTCTTATCTGGCATTAAATATCATGACTCAGATGTATAATTAAGGCAGTTCATCAATTAAGGTTTATGTAAATTTTATTATTTTTTTTGTACCTTTTTAAGTTTATGCTTGTTTGCCTTTTTGCATTATGTAACTAGGTAATGTACTTGTTACAGTTAAGTTCACCATCCCACCTTTTTAGATTCTGGGTAACTTCTAGTTGTGATACATCTGTAAAGATTTGAAATAAAGTGTTTTAAGTACTTTGTTAAGTCACTCTGCATGTTTTTATTTAGACTTCCAGTATTTTAGAGATTTTACTTTGTCGTAACAAATGCACACTCTTCTATACCTGTGAAGATAAGGGTACAAAATGTCTTCTGTTTATGCTTTTGTGACATTTAAATGTTTCAGATCAACAAACCAATGAGTCATTTTCAAATGCTCTCATTTCTTGGGGGTAGGGGAGCAGTCCAAACCTCTCTGAACCTGTGTGAAAAATATAAATGTTCCTGTAAAATCACGAGTTAGCTGCTTATTCAGCTTCACTAGACACACCCAGGCCTTAATACTTTCACTAAGTCACTTGAATAAAAAGGAAACTGAGACCAATCTCATATTTGCCAAATAAACCCCATTAAGATCCCCAAGACTTTTTGGGATCATGTTTGGTGGATAATCACTATATTAGCAATAAAAAAAAAATTACTGTGAATTCTGCTGAGGAAAAAAAATTGTGGCAGAATGTTCAAATATAACTCCAATGCAAAACGGTTTTTTATTTCAAGTTTATAGCTAAGAAAGTCATTTTAAAAGTAATTGAAATCAAAAACATCAAACTTACAAAAAGTGCAATATTTTTCAATTAGCGCATTTTTAAACATCACTGCTTATAACTAGTTGGGTCTCTTTTGTTGTGGAGCCTCAACATACCAAAAGTAAAATCTATTTTTAAAGAGTTTTGTTACTTCTACTTTTAAATAAATGAGTACAATTCTTTTCAGCGGAATTGACTTTTCTCGTTGTTTCCACACGGACTGAGGAAGGGAAACGTGCGTCGCCTGAATCTCTTCCCCCTTTTCTTTCGCGTGGACCCCGGCTAATGGCTTCCCGTAAGGAGTCCAGTTCAGCATCCAGCACACCAATGGCTTCTACAGGCGGTACCCTGGACTCTCCGGTCAAACAGATCCAAATTGAGGGACTGGTAAGAACCCGAGTTGCTCCATTTGGACCTTATGCAGACTGTTGGTGTTGTACAGCAACCAAACCGGTGTTAGCTAGACGCTAAGGTGTTAGCATCATCATGGCGGAGAGATGATGAACAGTTAGTTGTACTTATTTTATTCAACTGTTATCCTTTAACACAACCTGTCATTTTTTTTAGTTTAGCACATCACATAAAGATATCCACCTTGTTTGAGCTGAAAAATATGTTAGCTTCAATACTTTTCATGGGCGTTTAATTTGGAAACCAGAACCTCCCTGTTTATAATTGCGCCACACTATAATGATGAGAGCTATTCTCAGGTTTCGCTTTGGGCAGCAAAGTTGCTTGTGAGTCTGTGTCACTGGTTTAACTTAGCATCTTGGTTTTGTTATTGTGTTCTAATGCAGTTCACATGGTTCCTATGCAGTGATGGATCCTATCCGGGTCATCATTTACTGCATCTCTAATAGGCGAGGACAAAATAAAACAGAATATGGAGATGCGTTGCTTTGCAGAATTTACATCCGACGTACTAGAAAAACGAAATCAGTCTTAAAAGTAGCTTAAACAATCAGAGTTGTCTCGAATCTCAAAAATGGTCTGAGAAATGACAGCACCCCGTGCATATAATCAAACGAAAGTGCTGCTACCTTTGTGCATACGTTGTTTATGGCCAGAGTAAAGAAAAACATCTGTTAGAGAATGGTGACATGATTAAACTCACGAAACAACAACCACATTGTTGTGAGCTCCAACTGTAAAGCACAAGAATTGCATTATTTTCAGTTTCTGTTTAATTTAGGACACACAAAATCACACAAGCTAATTTATAAAAACGTGAATTTATGGTTCTGTTACATGGATGTTGCTCAGATGGGAAAAACCAGGAATTTGTGGTGAATCAGGCAAAACATTGTAAATTAGGTCACTGCATGCTGCCTTTGCTTCTGTTTTGTGTTTTCCATTATGTTTGAAGCCGATATTTAAAAAAAAAAGGAGAAAAAAAAATTGAGCACTATTGTTTTTTTAAAATCTGGTGATTACTAGGAATCTTATTGTTTGTAGACTTCAAAAATGGAATGAGGCAAATTCAGGAAAAGCATGGAAATGTATCTTATCTTTTGTACACCCTTCAGTTCCATTTCTTAATTTGTTGCGATGCGTTTTTAATGTTGTCTCTTTCTGTAAAATCTGGCACAATTTCTTGCCTATTATTTTTTAACGTAAATAGCTATTTTTTTACATCTGGGTTTTGTTACATATTTTCAAACTACACGCATCAATCATCCTTCCAACACATGCCAATTTCTGATTTTCCTTAAGGCCTGGCAGCCACTTTTTTTTTTTAAAGAACCATTACAAAAAACAACTTCTGCAGGTTGTTTGATCAAGTTAGTCATTTGAATCCAACACAAAACATAAAAAATAACATAAATATCCCAAAATGTCTGCATCGCTTCAAATATTCCAAGCTTTCATCTGACTTGATGTGTTTCAAACGATGTGCTTTTGGTTGGTGCTTTTATCGACTGAAAGAAAGTGGTGGGAAATCTTAGTTTTGATGTATTTAATGAATGGGTTAAACATTTTTTATCCGACTTGCTGATGAAGGGGAAAGTTTCCCATATTCCAATATCCGATCGATTTGCGTTTTAATCTCTCCCCAGTGACCATCTGAATTCTAAACCGTCTTTACATTGTGTAGTACCTCTGTGCAAACAGTAGAGGACAAACTTGTCTCATTAGGATTCACTTGGATTCTCCCTCATTTTGGACCCTAAACTGCATTTGGACACTAAGCGGCTTATTCTTTATAGGACTCATGCATGCAGCAGCATGACTTGTATGCAGCACTTTCTGCCTTCTGTTTGGCTGTCTCTTTAAAGTTGCCCTCATATCACTGGCTGTGCTTTTGCATCTAAATATTTCAGTTAAATATAAAATGCTGGAACGATTTAGATTTCCCCAATTCCTCTTTTTGCCTCCTTGTCAGCCAGCTATTTTTAATCAAGTCACTTTTAAAAGCAGGGCTGCACAGTTGTAGAGTTTTGTTTTTTTTTTTTTTTTTTTTTTTTTAATTTCTTTTCAGGCAACCATTTGGGCATCGTCTTACCTGAAAGCACTGACATGCAGCAGTTGCCGCTGCGTTGCATCATGACCAACCTGTCGGAGGATTAGCTGCAGGGTTTGTACGTAGACGACGGCACCGCCGTCGCTGCGTTGAGGAAACGGTTTGTGTTTTTTTTTTTTTTTTTTTTTTTTTTGCTTTTGAAGAGGTTTCAGCTGTCCGTTTCGCTACAGAATTGGATCTCAACAAAACCACGGATTTCCATTGAGCACCCACGGAGATCAAGCAAGTTTTGTGTTTGAAAGAAAAAAAAAAGAAAATCTAGAGAGGAGCCGCTTTTCATTCATGCTGACGTGCATCGTACGTCAGGCGCCTCTCTGTATTATGTCCCGTGAATAAGGAATAAAGTCAGGGCACACTGTGGGGTGTATTTTTAGCAGCATGAATGTGAAAAGCTCTTGGGAGTAATAATAAAAAGGGCGGGTGGTGGGGTATTCTCTCAGAAGGAGTTTAATCTTATCGTTCCTTGTGACTCTGCCAGTCTTTTTTTTTCCTTTTAGTTTCAAAGCCTTTATAAGAATGGAAAAGACACAGTGGCAGAAAACTCCACTCTTCCCCTGAGGCTTTTACACATGCCTCAGGCCCATAAGCCCCGGTCTTGTCAGGAATATGTCACACAATAATGTGACATAGATCACATGCCACGGAGAGAGCAGATCTTTTACTTCCCGTCGTAAAAGCATTTTTTCACAATCCGGCTCACGCTTCTGAAATCCTGAATCGATATTTGTGGCTGCTTCCCCTTACTTAGTGGCTGGTTTAAAAGAAAAAAAAATCTATTCTGATCTGAACTATTTAAAAATAAGCTTAAGGGAGAGATCCAGCTCTTGCTGTGCACCAGCACTAAAAACATTGATGCACCGCAGTAAAATACCATGTCATAGAAAAGGTAAGTTCAAAAAATGAAACTTGCATTCAGATTCATCACACAGTCTGCAATCATCTGAAATATTTGCACAGATTGTATTAAAAACCTTTCTCCCCTTATTGTCTGACCTTAAATGAGGCCAAACCTTTCCTCTTTTAGGTCACTTAGAATTGCTAAATCTCTAAATGCCACCTTAAGGAGTGAGATACTTTTTGATAAGTTTTTCTTCTTTTTTTTTTATTCAGACATTTTCATATATTTCTTTAGTATTTGATTAGTATTTCAAGTTAATAAGTTTCCTTCCATAAACTTCTAACAACAGTTTGTTGAAATTTTGGCCCATTCCTCCTGACAGAACTGCTGCAACCAGGTCAGGTTTAGAACTCAAGATACAGTCAGAGTTCCTTTTACATAAATTATTACTTCAATGCAGTATGGTGTGGAGTGATGAAGCACAGCTGAGCTTCCTTGTGCTGCTGGGTGCGGTGTGCCCCATCTCACTCCTAACTATAACTTGTTGGTTTTCTATAGTTATTCTGGTCAGATGAGTTCAGTGACCAATCCAGCACAGTGTAGGACACTTTATTTTTCAGAACAAAGAGCTTCATTAGAAATGACCTTTTGTGACCTGCCCCCATCGTGGAGTATGTCACTGACTGTCAAGTCAGCAGTTTTTATGCATATCAACATATCTGTAATAAAATTCATTGTCTCTATGGATATTTGAACTCTAAGGAAAAAATCCTGAAGTGTTTATATCAAAACATACACTGATATGATACCACTTCTCACTTATTGAATTGAATATTGAAACGCATTAGCTTTCCTGATTATTCAAACTTATTGAGATGCGTTGCGCGCCAAGCGCAGAAAGCAAGCGGCTCTTATCTGAACGACGCGCGGCGTGTTTGGAATTGCATTCTTCACAAACACAAAGCTTATTTCTAATTTGATTTGCGTGCCTCTGCGAGCCACTTCAAACCAGGTGTCATCTCATTTTCCTTCAAGAGTCCCCGCCTGAATCGAAACGAAGCAGCGGCGAACAATCAGCAGAGCGAGCAGGTGCACCACTCTACTTCCACATGAATTAAAACGCTCCGTTCTCCACGGACAAACATGTTTGTGTTAAGATCGGCAGGCGAAAAGATTCTGCGGCCATCTTCGTCCACGGGTTGACCCAGCAGACGACTCATTCCTCACTAAAGTGAACTCTCCATCTACTCCAGGACCCTGCGTCCATCTACCACACTTGAGTGTTGCACAGAAAAATGACTAAACTCATCAAAGGGATCGTTTCTTTTTCTCCTAATTTGTGCCCCGTTGTGTCGGGAATATGCACTCTTTTATTTATTTTTTTTGTGTGTGTTAGCCAGAGAAGATTTATGATCAGAATTAAAGGTAGCCAACGGGAGATCTGTATCACGATTGATTTTGCACAATTCAATTTTAAGCTTGTTGATTTATAATATGCCGTCCACACATCAACTTAGAGGGGGAGGCTCACATGAGGGGAGCTCGCCAGGTTAGCCGCCAGTGAGCTAGATCGATAAATTTGTGTCTGTAAGAGAGAGGGTAGCGTTAAAAGATGACGCTGAAGAGAGTTTGTGTTTTTTTTCTTTTTCTTTTTTTGTGTGTGTATGTGTTCATGCAGGTTTGCACAAACTCAAAGCTTTCAGGGATTAGCTTACAATACCTGATGGCATTTACTCAGCACCAGGAAGCTGAATCCACTGAAGACCCCCCCCCACCTCCTCTCCTTACTTCCTCTTCCTTGTACTACGGATGCCTCTCCAGTCACATACACACACACACACACACACCTCCCACTGGCTTTTGAAGCGTTTCTGTGGACTCAGGAATTTCTCCCAACTTGAACGCGGCTCCTTTTGTTTGACCTTATTGCAGATGTTTTCAGTCGATTATTGTCCACCCTCCCAATCTGTTCCCAGAAGGACGGCTTTTAAGTGCGCGATGGAGAGATTGCCAAGAGCTAAGATAGCTGAAAGCATATCTGCTCTCACTGATGGGATGAAAAGCTTGGAGAAGCTATTAGATGGCGGAAAAACGGAGCCAAGGCCTGAACAGGTGCGTGAGGGAGAAGGTGATTCTCGCCTCCTCGGTTGTTGTTGCCACACCTGTCTGACGCAGAGCCGCGTCCCTCTTCCTTCCCAGCCTCCTCGTTTTGTTTTCACTCTTGGTTTTCCCCACTTCAACCTATTTATCAGATTATCCTCCTCTCTCTTTCTCTCACTCTCTCGCTCAAAAAAAAAAAAGCGAGTTCGGGCAGCCTTGCTGGCAGGGAATGAGATTTGTTTTTCTCCCTGCTCCACCTCATATCGTCGCTTTCCTCACTGCCCCCAGCTCTTAACTTGTTGCATGACAAGTCCGGCGCTCGGCGAAAATAAATCATCTCCCAGGACGGCCCCGCATGATGCATATATGTGTGTGTGTGTGTGTGTGTGTGTGTGTGTGTGTGTGTGTGTGTGTGTGTGTGTGTGTGTGAGCGGCGCGGGGGCCGATGTGACCAGGAAGGGCTCCCTCATAGTGGTGTTGGTTGTTTTGTTGTGATCATGGGTGCAGAACTGCCACCCCTGCTCCTGTGTAGATGTGTATGTGTGTATTATTAATGCCTCTGGCTGTGACCTGCCCACACTCTTATCAGTGTGATTTATGCTCTGCCTGTCTACAGTGTGCTTTTCAGCTTCTTTTTTTTTTCCCTCAAACCATTTTCTGTTCATGTAGACGGGTTGCATGACTTTTTTTCTGTTTTCTCCGATGCCTCTATGTTCTTTAATTGGTTGCCGTAGTTTTTGTGGGCTTGTTTGTATGGGGAAGAAGGACAGCATTATTGCCATTAGTGACACTGATTTAGATGCTAAGCAAACCTTCTAAATCCTACAGAGAGCACTTTTGTCTAGCTTTAATACTTAACTCCTTATAATAACAAATTAACTTATATATATATATAAAGTATGAGGGCCTTTGGTATCACAATATATGCTCATAAAGCTCTAAATATACATTTAATGTCCCCCTGCCCTCCTAAAGATGTAGATGTAGACCATTTCCTCCTCAAGTGGTGCTGAATACCAGCTGGCCTTTTATGCTTGTTCATGTTGGATGCACAGGAATGGAATTTGCAGGTGGTGCTTGCTACTCCACCACCCAACCCATCTGTGATTGCTGGAGTAATGTGTCCCAGAATCTCCCCTTCAAATACCAAGGGTGGAATTAGACAGTTTTCTGCAAGCTATTGAGGACTTTTCATACTTGGAGATGTGGCAATTACAATATCAGTTCATATATAATATGTAAAATATGTATACTGCAAGTGGTGGGCACATTTAACTTTAGCAGTGCTAACCCTAAAGACCTAATCCAAAACAGTAGTTCTGCTAGCACTAAAGCATTACAGCAACACAGTATTTAGCTGAAGCTAAAGCTAAAGCGCTAACTTCGATTCAAATTATATCTGTGCTCTAAAAACTATAACCCTTAAGCACCGGTTTAATTTTGGCATTATAACTTATATTATAGGTAATGTCTTTAGATATTTTATTTTTGTGTTTTATTTTGTTCCTTTATGTGTTTTTCTTTTGTTTGAACTAAAGTTATGGGGGGAGAGGAAACAGTCTTTATCCACTTCAAAATAAGAGCACGAATATAAACATCTTGACAGTCGATAACCAAAACTTCAAAACAAGATGTTTACTGAAGTTTACTAAACAGCTAAATAAAGTAGCGCTTTGGACTTTTTTTTCCTGGAAAATTTACCTTACGGGAAGCAAAGTGTGCCGAACATTTTAAACGTTAGCAAAACCGCTGAACAGGCTAAGCTCTGTTAGCATGTTTGTGGATATATAGCAACACTGTGAGCAAGTGTGAGCACACTTGCTAATGCTCACAGTGTTGCTATATACTTGATGCTTAATGCAGCAAAAATTGTTTTTAATAATGATGAGTTAATTAATTAAGAAAAAAACTAACAAGAAACTAAGCAGATGTCAGTAGAATCTTGATGATTAAATGGAAACAATTGATCTCCATGCCGGTAATTTAGAACGTAAAGAGATGGAAATGCTTACTGGGTAAACTTAGAAAAAGTATACCCAACTTTTTTCAAGAAAACCTTGTGGGAAATATTAGTTTGGAAACTAGATATCTTTTTTGGGGTGAGAGGGTATTAATTGACTTGTGGGGCAGCAGGAACTGACTGTGTTTTGGTGTCACAGCAGCTCAGCCATCTGTTGTATTTTGGAATCTGCTTACATTTCTTCTACATTCAAGCTTCATAAACTCTGCTTACAGCACCGTTCTTGACTTTTTCAGTCTCTGCTCCGTTTAACTTGGTGCAGGGAGTTTATTTGTATTTTAAGACTTAAGTAGTTGCTTGGTGATTTTATTGGATCCTAAATCCAAATGAATTCTCTTATTTGAAAATAAATGCAGATTGTTTTTCTTCTTTTCCAAAGCCCAAAGAACAAAACACTTATATTTTTAGAAAATTAAAATATATATTTTTTTACCTTCAATGCCCAGAGAAAATGCATAAGAACTTGCGAGATTGATTACATGCCGTAGTTTTGGTGATGCATGGGGCCTAATCTATTGTTACAGAAACCCAAATTGCACAATCTTTCTTTAACTGGATATGTTTTGCATCTTACGGTTTTGATGGATTTGTTCCGGCTCAGGTTCTCAGAAGAATAGGAAGTGTTTTAGTTTTGAATAACAGACAGCAGACCAGGTATTTCAGGGTTCACCATCTCTGCTCCTTTGGCTGTTCTGTTTCTGTCGTTTCCTTCGCTCCAGCTCAACTTCTGCTAATGATTGATTTGCCTCCTCACTCTGTCATCAGGTTCAGTGAGACTTGCTAATGACCCATTCGTTTCAATCAGGTGTGCTAAAGTGGACTCTCAAGATGGAGGCCAGCAAAGATCAGGAAGTTCTTTCGCAGGTTTTGGTCAGATGTTGCTTTTCTGCATTGCTCTCAGTTCTTCGGCTTGAACAAGACGTGACGTGGCCACAAACAAATTTTAAGTGATGGATCAACATAAAAAGTGTAATTTAAAAGAAGGAAAAGGATTCTTTGTTTTTAATCTAAACGATGTTCCAGAAGAAAAACAGTTCCTACAAAACGATACTGATTTAGGAGTGTCTGGGTGAAATAAGTTGGGGGAGGAGGATGTAAAATTTCAATAAAAAAAATAAATACTGAACTTCTAATTCTTTTGCTGTAAAAATCTAAACATAGCAGATAAATATGTTGATTCAAAACTGGGACTTTGAAACTCATCACGAACATGGAAATGCTGAGAAAACCTTCGTCGTGTGGTTAAGTGCTTTCCAATGTCGACGTCAGAGGACATAATCAGGTTGTTGGTTTATCTGGGAAGCCATCGGGAGAAACCACGTTTTGTGGACCTTTTCGGCGTCATGTCGCGTTTGCTGTAAATTCCCGACATGTTTGTCACATTTAGCCAGAGTAAAATGCTTTCTTTGTTCTAAAAGGCTTGTGTACAAGGATTCCCACGTTGCTTATTAACATTTTATAGTAGTCTGACTGGAGTGGTGGTACATAAGTCTTCGTGTTTTCAGTATTTAAATTTTCCAATGCGCTGAATGAAAATATTCCTTTTAGAAAGGCGTGCGTGCGTGTGTGTGTGTTTTAAGGAACTCCTAACACGATCCTTAATGAAAAATGGATTACTTCCACTGAGTGATACATTATTTAATTAGGTCATTTGTTTAATATCTACTTTTCACAGAACAGCTAACTATATTCAAAGGTCACAGAGCTCTTGCCTGTATTGTCCTTTTTTATGATAATTAAAAAGGCTTAATTTGTTTGTGCTGCAGCTCTGCTGCAGAAGATCAGGAAGAAATGGAAACGTTTTAGCTTCTGAAAACGGACGGTAATGCTCTTCAATCACACTAATCAGGACAAATCTACCTAACAAGCAGAGACGTATTTAAACCTGATGACATAAATTGGTGGATTATAAAGTAGGAACAGCAGGAAATGAAACTCCAGGTCAGAAATTCAAATGAAATTTCTTGCTAGGGAGTAAAAAAGATCTCAATAACTCGCCCTTTTGAGTTATTTCCACTTGCTCTAGTTAAATACTTTGAGTGATGTTTGCCTCTTTTTCTTTTCTTCTTTCCCTCTGCTTTCGCAGGTGGTGCTGAAGATTATTAAGCACTACCAGGAAGAGGGCCAGGGCAGCGAGGTGGTTCAGGGCGTCCTGCTGGGCCTGGTGGTCGACGACCGGCTGGAGATCACTAACTGCTTCCCGTTCCCGCAGCACACCGAGGACGACGCCGACTTTGATGAAGGTAACCGAAAGCGATGAGCTCAGAGGCTGAAAGCGAGCGCCAGCTCCGCGGGCGGGGCAGTTCAGCTGAGCTGCCGTGGCCGCGCGATCCGCCGGTGACAGTCGACGACAAATTTATGAGATCGTCGTATTTGAACGCTCCAGTAACATTTCACCGCTTCCTTGTTCCGTTCATTACTGATAACTGCGGCTTTGTCATTTAAATTCCACTGTGCGCCGGTTATAAACCGCAAATTGGGATGATTAGGTTTTTAATTAGCTCCGAAGTTCTCGAGCTGATGTACCAGATGGCGGCGGGAGCGTTAATTTGAGACGTTTCTGTGGAAAATATGGTTTTATTTTTGGACTTGGAATAGTTTATTTTATCTGATCACGGCGAGGGACAGCCGGGTCAAACGACTTTATCGTTTATCGGCTTTGAATCTCATTGTTGGCTCACAAAATGGAGCGAGAGTTGCTCAACATAAGTTTTCACTCCACACTGACGCTCGACTGACGATTAGCTCTTCTGTTCTTTAGCGCTAAGCTAGTTAAGGGTCGGACCATGAGAGGCAGAGGTAAAAATATTTCATTGTGATGAATATTATTTTGATTCTCTCTCACAAAAGTATTCAGGTGTGTAATTGTGAAGTGGAAGGGAAGTCAACTTGATTTCACCT
Source organism: Poecilia mexicana (assembly GCF_051168715.1). Lineage (NCBI taxonomy): Eukaryota > Metazoa > Chordata > Actinopteri > Cyprinodontiformes > Poeciliidae > Poecilia > Poecilia mexicana. Next base: position 23,875,377 of record NW_028263385.1, on the reverse strand, counting down.
CTAAAACATGCGCTACTCAATTCCCTGAGATCTGATTCTGGACAACTCTGACACCTTTTCATTTCTTCCCCATCTGCAAACATTCATTTTTCCACCCCTCTTAGCCTCCCGCCACTGTGCCCTCTGACCTCTGCCGGAGCCTTACTCCTCTCCGCTCCCAGCTAGGCCCAACACATCCCGCTGCATGCTGGTCTGAGGGAGTGGAGGGAGGTGAGCAGCTGCAGGGAAAGGCGGACAGGGAGGAGAGTCTAACAGGCCTCTGTTGCTAATGAGCAGCTGCCAAAAACCGAGCAAGGATACACACTCACCGCTGGTAGCTAAAGGTCATTAGTGTAAGGAACCCCGGCCCACTGTGTGTTTCTGCATCGCTGGGAGCCAAAGCTTGTTGGGATGCTGACTTTTGAAGGGCCGGGTTTCCCATCTGCCACTCTTAAGTTAACGAGGGCTTCAGCGACGACGGCCTCGCTGCGACTCCTGGCAGATTCACAGAGCCTGGACAGAATTCCTCCCAACAGGGATCCAGATCCATCTGCAAAAGGTGACAGGCTCCAGGTGATCTGACTGCGCGGCACCAAATTCACAACGTTTCTCTAGTCCCTGCCAACTTTCGCTCTCCTAACTGCGAGCATGCCGTCGGATATTAGATCACGCCAGGAACTGCAGGTTCCCTGTCCTCAAGAAGACGATTTCTCTCCACTCTGTGATGCCGGGATTCTAAATCAAAGCCAGAGACGGTGACAGAAGTAAAAACGGTTCATCGGCCGCATCGCAGTGAATTGATTTTATGTCTGTAAATAAGGTCATTTTGTTCCTGTACTTCAGTCTGAATTATCTGCCCACGCAAACAGCTGACCAGCTGGGCCAGTCGGCTGCCTGCGCCGCGTGTTCTGCAGCGGCTAATTGTTGGCGTTTCATCTGCGCTGCCGTTGGAGTGGGGCGCCTCGAAACCTCCGCACACCTGCAGCACAAGCCGGAGCTGAAGTGTTGCGCTCCAGGCCGAAACTGGCGTTAAATAACATTACTGACAAAAAAAATGGATGATTTTCTAAAACAAGAGCTGAGTTAACAATCAGGTCATATCGATCGTTCTCTAAAACGTTTATAATGTTCAGTAATATTTGAGTCTACAGATATTTTCCTTGTATTAAGTATTTGGCCTTCGTAAGTCGACTTTGGAATCTGCTTTTCAACCTTCCAATAAGCCGACTCGCTTAGATGTGTTTGCTCAGTTTTTGTTTGCTAAGAGTTGTTCATGATCACTTCGCTAAGCCAAAGTTGTTTTGCAAACTGAAGCATCTTAGTACATTATGCTGCAAAAAGATTCACAAAAATGGTGTGCTGTTGGTAGTCAGTCACTGATGGCTTCATAAATAAATGAATAACAATGATATCTGCTCTCAGTCAGGTTATTTGGATTTAAAGATTTGCTGAAAATTCCTGTTCTTTTGTTTTTTCCCTGGTTTTGTAAATGAATTGGGGGGGGAAATAAAATCACACCAACAGAGACTTCAGAACAGTGAAGGCTGATTCTCAGAGTTTGGGACCAATTATTCCAGTCCCAAGCTTGTATTTAGAACATGACAGGATTTAAAAACAACGAAACTGTTATTGTCAACACTTTAGCTTTATTGGATTCCATTGTTGGTAAAATATTGTAGCATTTTAACAACAAACGCCCACCTAGCAGTTCTGCTTCCAGTCATTAAATATTTATGAGAGGAGGTGATTCTGAAATCACAAGTAACATCTACTACTTTAGCAAAGGAGAGCCAATATATATTGCTGGCAGTCGTTAAAATTGTTCTTAATGTTTATTAGTGATTATAACCGTTAGCATTGTTAGTAATAGCAGGGATCCATCTCTGTTGATTCTAAACTTACTATAAATACCTTTTGTCAGGTTCTATAAAACAAGCTTCCGAAATGTCCAAATCCATTTTGCTCCATTGTAGGTTAAAGGTCTTCCAGTTTTCCTTCCCGATTTCTCCCGAAGCTCCATCTTGTTCCTCAGTAAAGCCGTGGAGTTGTTTCCTCAGTTACAGCTACTGTAACAGCCTCAAACCACTAATGCTGCTCTCAATGTTTGCTTAAGCTACTCTGCAAACATCAGACTCATATTTTCTTCTTTCCTGCACTGAAATGTCTCCAAAGAAGGAGATCTGTAACGATGCAAAGGAAACAAAAGCATCAGGAAAATTTGGTTTCCTGATGCAATCAATATTGCAGTATTCAGCAATTGCATTTTTTTTTTCATAATTGATTACATGTGTTCCTGATATCTTTCAACCCTTTATTTTAAGCATTTTGGATCATAATGCTGATACTTTGACGACAAAATCACTGTTGCCAGAGTGGATTTGGATACATGTGCTGCAGTAAATCCACTATATTGGTTTTGGCTGCCTCATTGCATCAAACCCACAGATACTGGGTTAACTGGCTTAGCAAAAGGTCTAAATGTTTTGGCCTTTTGTTGACACATTGCCTCTGTGCCTCATCATTCCTCAGTGTGAGATGAGGAACCGAGAGAAAAGGAAACATTTTCAAAGTTTTTGCCACACAGAATGGCAGAAATCGCCAATGAAGCATGTTTGTTTCTGTGCGGGATTCTCTGGCGAGTGTCTCCACACTTCTGTTTTTCTTCTCCATTGCAGTTTCAGATTCAAGAGGTCGACGTATCGCGTACAGTGCGAGCAGTCGGGTCGCACAGTCTGCGAACATGATGTGTGAGCTGTGAATTATTGGACCCGGCGATGCAGGTGTACAGTTTGAGCTGGAGCTGAATGCAGCTAATGGAAGTATTGTGCAGTTTCTGTGCAGATTTAGTTGATAACATTTTCAAAAAGAAAAACATTAAGAAATGCATTTCAAATGTTCACTTTTAAGCTGAACAATGTATTGAATTACAGTTGTTATAGCAATATTAACAACTGCATTGTGGCAACTGGTAGGTCTGCTTGGATGTGATATTTGGTTGTGTTTGTTCCTAATGTTGTTTAGCCCTATTTCACTTCATCCCGTTGGATTCTAGTCAAGTCTAGTTTATTAGTATAGCACATTTAAGCAACAAGACAGTTCAAAGTGCTTTACACCATAAGAAACATCATACAGTAACTAGCCTTGATTTAAAGGAACCCAGTGTAGTGACATGATTTTTGCTCTTCATATTGTGTTGAATTAAAACCATGTTCCTGTCTAGAGGGTCAGAGCTGACCACAGGCGAACGATCGCACTAGGAACATGCATTAAGCGGATGGAAACAGAAAAAAAAGCATTAAGTTGTGAAATGTTGCAAACAGTTTCAAAACTTAATTAAACCTCTATATTTTTAGTTGGCTGTGCGCCACCACACTCTGGGGTGCTGTTACAGCGAAAAAGTGTTTTGTGATGCGTTTCTTGGAAAGCTTTTGGCCTCTCTTGTAGTATCTGAGACATTGGAAGGACGGATCTGATGTATAGGATATCTGCTCTGATAGAAGATCTTCTAAGCCGTCCCGAGGGAAACATCAGTGATCCGCTGCAGGTCCTCTCTGCTGGTCGTGTGAAGTTTATCAAGCGGAGCCTCCTTACGGTTCATCATCCTAACTTTCCTCTGCCAGCCTGGGTGTTTCTAGGGGAAGCTTTTAAACTGCTGCATTGCGAGCCTCCCACTGGAATCGCAGGAGATGAATGATATCTTTCTAGTGCTGCAGCGCCGTTTGTATCAACTCTGATGCCTACCGAGTTAATCATTAACCTATGGACGCAGAAAGTCTCGGCTGAGCAGCTGACACTCTCCTAGCTGGCGGCATCATGTTCCCTGGATACCGTTTGCCTCCGAGGTCCGTGTGTGTGTGTGTGTGTGTAAATCTGAATCATCTCACTCTAACTCACCGTCGCTCCTGCTACGTGTCTCCAAAAGGAACAATGGTTTGGATTGACGACCTTTACGACTGACTAATTTTTATTTACTTATTTTTTAATTGATCATTTTCCGTGTTTGCAAGCAGGGTCGTTTCCGTGTGCATCTCTCTCTGTGTGTGTGTGTGTGTGTGTGTGTGTGTGTGTGTGTGTGTGTGTGTGTGTGTGTGTGTGTGTGTGTGTGTGTGTGTGTGTGTGTGTGTGTGTGTGTGTGTGTGTGTGTGTGTACATGTGCTATGCCGCCGACTCATCAACAGGTGCCAGTGTGGAGCCGCGCTCACGGGGCAGCCGGCGGCAGCAAGTGTGACCAAAATGAGCGAACAGCTAGAAGGAGAACTAGTAATCGCGCGCACGCAGCAGAATGAGCCGCGGATGAAAGAAAACAATGAGGGGAAAAAAAAGAAGAATAAAGAACCTTGGCTCGGACACCAGTCGTCCTATCTGTCGTGCCCTTGCCCACCCCGTCCCTCTATCATCGACTAAACGTACGGAGAGGGAGAAGTGTGCAGCTCCAGCCGGTGACTCCCGAGGCATTTTGAGCAACAGAGGCGCACGAGGAGCATGCTAATAAAATACGTGCTCCGCGTCTTTTTGTTGCAGCATCGGTGACGAAGCATTTCAAAGAAGCTGCATCCTGGAACAGAGAGATTACTAAGGATGTTGGCATGAATGAAGCTGTGGAAGGTAGTCATTTAATGTCCCCACTACCTCTGAGGAGACATGCAGTAAAAACAATCTGGTTTCTGTGGGGTTTTTTTTTTTTGTAGCTGCAATAAAAATGTGAGCTTAAATCAATTACAAATGGGATTTAAAAAAAAAAAAAAAATAATAATAATAAAAAGCCAGAAATTTGTTCCAAGACATCCAGCTTCAGTTTACCGTTTATCCATATCGCTCCTGTCAGCTCAGTTGGATTTCTTTAGCCTCAACTGGTCCAGCATTCATGTTTTTTCCTCCTCCTTTCTTTTAGAAGTGTTGCGGACATTTGTCTTGTCATCATTTCATGTCCTGCCATGGGCTTTATGTTTTCATGTGTTTAATGGCAGCTGCTCACACCTTTGGGTTTTTACAATTGGATTTCACACTCGGGAGAAGTGAAGTGGATAAAAGTGAAATACTGAAGAGGAGGACATTGGCTAACCAGCCAGGGAATCTGATATAAAGTGTATGCCAGGAACGCTGGGTGGATTTAAAGCTTAATATTGTAAAAGCTGATTCGTTTCTCATACCAAATCTTCTGCGATTTGATTGGATATAAAGTTTGGAGCCTGATTATGAGTTTCTTTGGACTCGCTGGACGGACTTGGTTTTAATATTAAAGATGGCGTGTTTTTCTTCTCCTTCACATGAGTGAAAGTCACTTCATAAAATTAGCCAGAAGTGAGCCCTCATTTCTCCTCCTCATGGCTTTCACTGTGTAAAGGGACAAACTTCATCAATGGCAGATCTAATGAGGTGTGACTCGCCACACACAATTATCATACGTTATTCCATGAGTGAGTTATTGACAGCCCAGAATAAAATTAGGTTACTGTAAGGCTTACTTTGTCTCAGTAATCTGCTAAAGATTGATTTTCACATAAAACAGATTTACTCAGTAAGGCTGCTGCGCAACCATCTGTTGTTAAAATAACTCTAACAAGGTAAAATATGTTTCTCCTTAGCTCTCTGTCTGCTTTTGGAAGCAAACTCATTATTTACTTTTATTTATTTATTTTCCCATCGAGATCAGCGCCTGCCTCCCACACTGTGCGTGACTTCATCTTTAGGCATTTCAAGATTTGATTCCATTTGGATCAAGAAGCTCATGATCAGACTAAATTGATCATTAAATATAATATAGCGACACACACACACACACACACACACACACACACACACACACACACACACACACAGTCTTGTTATTCTTCTGCTCCATTCTCTTGGATTCATTTATCTTTTCACTGTTGCGACTCTTATTCGCTGCTGTTGTTTGGAGCCTGCTACATGCTAGCGCCCACTGGTCAGATAGCATCAGATTTGCAGACAGAAGTCTCTGTGTGTATCTTACCTGTAGATTTCTGTAAAGCTGATGATTATGAGAAGAGAGAAGAGTTTAGAAGAGCAAATGCTAAAAAACTGAACTTTTTCTGTTATCCAATGAAGTTTTGGCCTATTGGGTAAAGCTACAAAGGACAGCTAGCCTAACTCTGTAGATAAATAAGTAAAGTATACATTTTAAATAACTACTGAGTTCTTTCGGGGGGGAAGTAATCAAGACTAGTGAAAAAATGCTTGAACCAGGTCATATTTTTCAAACTAATTCTACTATCTCTGCTAAGGAATATGTAAAGTAAAAAAATACATATCTCTTATATTTCTGGCATTTAACAAAGAAAAAAAAAGTGCTCTTTTATACTGAGCTGAAATCATAAAATATAGCATGAGTTGATATTGTATGGTAAGAAAAAAAAAAGATTTCTTACTACATCATAAATATAAATATCTGATTCCCACCATCTGTGTGGCAGACGCATATTTAAACCGTCTTTAGGTAAGCTGTGTAAATAGCTCAAACGTGGCGTCCCAGATAAAAATGCGTTAAAGCCTCGCAGGACTAACATTATGGATGTATCAAACTGACAAGGTGCTGTCATTTTCTTCAGTCTGTAAGGGGGTCGCTTTATCAAACCAATTCCTCCTCCTCCCATTCATCTGCAGGAGGAGGCATCCTGCAGACAGGGTGAAATGAGACCTCTCTCCTTTTTTTCCCACACCTTTCATCTATAACTGCTCTAACTCCCCCCCTCTTTTTTTTTTTTTTTCCGCTTTCCAGACTCGCCACATGTAAGCGGTGCCTCTGCTCTTCAATTCTGTTTCCCTTTTCCCTTCTCTGAAATCACAGACTCACCTTCTAGCCCGCGTGTTACCAAATCCTCCATCCATTTCCCCCGCCCCCATGAGGGGTAATTATTTATCTACTGTTGGAGAGAAAAATGGAAGTGCCCAGCGAATGTCCTGTTGGGATAATCATATCCCAGAAATGGATCAGTTTGTTTTCTGAAAGTCATTTGTTTCAGTGGTTTTTTTTTTTTTCTCTTTCTCTTTGGGAAGCCCGCTACAGTCCCGCCGCCAAGGACACAATTATTTGGAGTGTTTGTTTGTCTGATTAGAAGAATCCCCCTCTAATGACAAATATGGTACGAGCGTCAAACTTTGCTAACAGACTGGCTCTTGGTGCCTGTATCGTTGCATGTTGTACATTTTACATCTGTGTGCGATCCGTTTCATGGTTTCCCTCTCCAAAGTTAGCTGCCAGCCCCCTTCCTTCTGCTTGTCCTTCTGCCTCAAGCCAAGCTACAAGCTATCTGTCCAACGCAGGTGCTGCTAGCTGCCAAATTCTCTGTCCAGCTTCAAGTCATGCTTCTCATTGGTCAAGAAGATGGGAGCAGTTGTCAGGCTGGCGAAACAAACAGGTTTCGTCCAGACTTGTTTTGCAGAGAGCACCGCGTCTGTAATTAGACATGTGTTTTTGTAGAAAAGGCGGCTCGGACAACACCTAATGGTCTTCGTTTCTCCAAAGAGCATTTAGGTTGGATGTTTGACTGTCGGGTAGCTACTCTAGTTCTAGCAAGATGGATAATTAAACAAACAAAAAAAAAAAAGAAGAAGAAGAAGAAAGCAAGCAAGCTGCCCTCTTCATGTGTAAACAACCTGCAGTCATTAACGAGATAGATTTTGATGATTGGCACCCTCGTCTCAGTTTGGTGTTTGTTGTTTATGTCACTCCTGCTGCCTCAGTTTAAACTCTCAGCAAACCAATTAACCACATAGCTTCAACTTAGATATTTTATGATGTGGTGTTTTTCTTTCTTCTAAAGAAAGAAGTGTGATCCTGCAAGAGATATCTGCAGGCGCTGATTTAAAACTCGGTTAATGGAAGGGTTCTGTTACGTATTTCTTCTGATTTTAGAAACAAATCTCCAGCAAGAATCACAGGATATATTAGTGTCTGTACTTTTATTTGCTAGTAAGTCCTTAGACACTTTCACATGGCACATTACAACCACAAAGAAGGGTTAGTTTAGAGAACAATAACAGTTTTCCATAAACCTTGTAGGGGACAAACATGTAAAATGGCTGTTTTCAAAACTCACTTCAGATTTATTCAGAGCTATTTGTCTTAGTCTAAAACATAAAATCCCAATAAGAGATGAATGGTTTCTGATCATCCTAAATATGACAAAAACTTATGGTGACATGCTAAAATAAAAACTAAGCAATAATAATAAAAAAGAACAAAAACAAAAACCAAAAATGAGATCTTCTCCAGGGATTTCTAGAAAGGTAGAAAAGCCTCAGTAGATTGCTGCATAAAGATTTGAAAATGACAAAGTAGCTGCTGATCTACCGCAGTAGACTCAATATTATTGGTTCTGTAATTTGTGTTGGCAAAGCAGAAGTAATTGAAGTCTATTTTATACTGGAGCTCAGTGATGGCTGTTCTCCTCCAGACAGTTGCGAATAGTTTCTCTGCCTCCTGGTCTTTGTTGTTGTGCATATTATGTTTTTCTGATTTGCATTTCACTTGTCTAGGGCTCCACAACATATTGAGTAGCAGCTGTCATTGTAAAATGAAAATGTGATGCCATAATTTTGGAAAGGATTTCGCTTAAACACTGTATGTAATGGAACATTGAAATCCCATGCATTCAGACTCTGGACAGCACGCAGACATTTAGCCTTCATGTTTGACAGTCATTGCCATGAATGCCAACGCCCTGCTTAGATGATAGTTGCTGAAATAGTCAAACTCTTACGCACAACTTTTATGTAGGCAAATTCAATTTGACTTTGTTTAAATTAAGGATGTCATAATTGGTGTGTGTATATATATATAAAACATATGTTAGAAAATTAACTTGCTTTAAAGTGCAGTAAAGTAACATTCTGCATTTTATCAGTACGTGGTCTACTTTAAGATTTTGATTCTGTTTCAGCTTCAGGAGCTGCTCTTCATGACAGTGACAGATATTTTATCCAGCAGGTAATTCTGCTGAGCAGCCTTATGTTTGTACAGATGCTTCTGACTCAACACATGCTGCAGTGTTCTGAAACCCCCGTTCACCTTGTTACTGCTGGCAGGGTTTTTATGTGGTGGAGTTTGCCAAAGTGCTAGGCTAACATTAGCATTGTTTCTTTAGTTTTTTTTTTGTTTACTATTATTATATTTTTTTTTTACAGTACATTTAAACTTCATAATCTGTCAGCAAAACCTGCTTTAAAATGTATTCACCTACTCTATAACCTTGGATTTGAACATCTTACAATTGTTTTGGCTTCTCTTGGCACAGCTCTCGCCTGCATTACCAGCAATGTTTTAATACATAGAGCAGGTCACATGACATGCAGGAGTTTGGATCAGCAAAAACAATCTCTCTTTTAATGTGAATACTAGAATAAAAGGTGAAAGACATTTATATTTTTAGGGAAAAGTCAAATTTGTTAGATAATCAAAATAGTACGCACAGCTAAAGATGTAGAAGTCAAACAAACAGACATGGGAGAACCAGGCCAATTTTCTTTCACAATTTTTGGTGTATAAGCACATGAATCAACAGGGTAATTCACTTTTTTGGGTTTAATAAAAATCATAAACAGCATAAATCCCATAAGTCTGGACCATTTCATGAAATTCCTCAAGTTTCCATTTTTGTTTCTAAATCAAGAGTTCTGTGTCCATCTGAGATGCTCTTCATACATTTTTGCGTTGTAAAATAATCAGAATACGTCAAATTGATGCCAAAAGCATTTTCACAAACACTTTGTAATTCATTTTCCGTCGTGAGAAAATTGTAATTGGTAGGTTATATTTTCGCTGCATCAACCATCTGTGCCAATGGGCCAAATTCATTTCAGTTGGCACAAACGGGTCCCAATGCCGCCGTACTTTGGAAGCCGCGTGTTTTACATAATTCAGAGTACCTGATACTTTTCACTTTAAACTCCTTCCTGATGTCTAGTCTCGCAAGGCCTGATTACAAACTCAGCAGTAGATGGGCATGATCTAAGTAAAACGCCTTTTTAACCCGACAGTGAATCAATAATTGATTATGGTATTAAAGACTCAGAAGGCCAAACCAAAATTAAAAATGTTAACTGGATAGTTTTTGAATTCATTAAAATAAATAAAATTTCACAAACCACAACCACAAGGCAGCACGGGTGAGAAGGCAATCAGAACTCATTTTGCCCAATTATATCAATGTTTTCCTCTACTAAGGTCTGCAAGGTTAGCCCTTGGTTTTTCGCAGCTGTCATTGGTGGCAGCTGCATTCATGGTGGGTTAATTAAAGTCAGGGGGATTAAAACCTCCCTTGCCATGATCCTTCCACTCACCCCCCCCCCTCTCCTCCCCACCATCTCAAACACTTCTCAGTATGCAACGAACCATGTCTGCATGTGTTGTCTGAAAAGTTGGAGGACTATCATTCTGATAAGGTCTGTCTTGGGGGTGAGCCCTTCAATAGATCATTCTACCTGCCCCAAATGGGGAATTGATTTCCTCTGTTTCTTCCCGCCCTCCCTCACAGTGGCTAATTAGAAATCACTCAAAGCCCACCTTTAAGGGAAATGCACATGCATTAAAGTTGCACTGTCACGCTTTAGGGGGATTTTGTTGTTGTTTTTCTTGGTGGGAACCTGGGTCTATTCCAGATCTACCAAAAAAAAAAAAGTTCCTGTCAGCAAATGCCTTCTTCCTTCGGTTTAAAGTGTGCTTCTCTTTAACTGTTATGTAAATCTGGCCGAGCCATACCTCCGCCCGCTCCCCAACGTTCACCTGGTGTTATAAATCAGGAGTTTGAGTCCCCCGAGCTCAGTCGTCATCAGCGCCGGTTCCACTGTTTTATTCATTTGCTCCCTCGTCTCATCAGTGCTGCCCCACATTAAATTTGGTATGTGGAGTGGGGCGTATGGAGGGGGGCGGGGGTTTAGAATGCATTATCTCGGTGGGCTGTGGGGAGTTAGAGGGGGTTACAGGAAAGGAAGAGAGGAGAATGTGACAAGGATGTGAAAAATAGGGGAGAGAGAGACTTTAGGATGGTAAGAGCGATGGGTGAGGGGATGGTAAAGAGAGAGAAAGTTATGAGGGTGAGTGAGGACGACTTGGCGAATGATGGAGAGTCTGGATTGGAGAGGATGGCCAGCTAAGGTTGATCAGTGGCTGTAAAAACTAGTAAACCATGGGCGTGGCAATTAGAAAAAAATGGTTGAGGAATAATTGTGACTTAAGTTAGAGGAATAATCAAATTCCCACCTCTAAAAGGACACAATGGGGACGCTAGTAGAGCAGGAGTTGGCCTTTTTTTTCTCTACCCTTATGTTTCTGTCTGCCAACATTTTTTGTTTTTTAATTATTGAACAGTTTTAATGCTAATCCAACCCCTGGGTGTTACGCAGCGTCGTCTGGCCCGAACATTTGGAAGGCTTTGACCTGAGATGTCTGCATATTTGAAGTGCGTCCTTTTCATCGCCGCTCAGTCGAGCCGCGCTATTCACAGGTGGGCCATTGTTTACTCATGCGAGTCTGACAGTTGTAGCTGCACACAGGTGTAGACACATGGGATTTTGTCGGGACAAATTATGTGGGTGTTGCTGCAATTAATTGTTCTGCACAAATAGTCCTGAATGGGGGAGGCTAGAGTACAAACACCTGTAAATATGTTCTGTGGTGCTAAATATGTGGGAATACAGGGCAGTCTTGGGATGAAGCGTCACAGAACATGATGTTTATAGCATTCACAGATGTGGAGGAAAGGTTAATTTTCAGTCTTAATCTTTTCTTTAATTTAGCAGGACCATGGTTTGACCTTTATCTTGCTGAAAGGCCCTTTGAGAATCCATTTTCACTTTTGTGGCTGTGAACAAGCTTTGTGTTTTAAAATCCTCTTGATTTTGAAGACATAGCCCACATAGCGAGCTCGGCAGATGTGCAGTTTCACCAGATGTTTGCCAATTGCTGCTGGCTAGTCTGATGGAGCTGAATGGTGGAGTCGCAGGGGAGGGGTCTGCACCACTGTTTTGCACAGCTGAATGGTTGCCACTGGAGATTCACAGGTCTCTCAAACATGCATGAAAGAATCAAAGCACCACCAACGCTCTAGGTATGTTGTTGTTATAACATTGTAACATGATACAAAGCTCAAAACAGTCGATTTTACATAATACTGCTCCTTTAAAAAAAAGAAAATCTGTTAATCTGCTGTATTTTCGTATTGTTCAAAGAGGAGTTCAAGTATTGCACCTTTTCTGTCTTAATGTGAACTATCTATCCTCTGTTAAAGTTAAGTGCAGTAGATCAGCTGTGGATTAAATTCACCAAAGTTAGACAGGAAGCCCGTTTGTTCCTCCGACTGAGGGGCCGCCAATCCGGCTCCCTTCACTAAGAACATGGCTATATTAAGGATTTGTGGCAGAACCGGAGTCCTTTCTGTGAATCCTGTCGAACCAGGGAGAAGAAGCCTTTCAGTGGCTCCCTCTGTGCGTAGAAAACTGTCAGTAGAAGAGCAGGAAAACAGTGGGAGGAGAGAGCATGGGTATACTCGATCCATCCCTCTGGCCATAAATTGAAAGTCTCTCAGCCTGCTGTCAGTCAGATCACCCCGAAAGTATTTGTTTTGTACTCATAGTCTATTGCTTGTCTTTCTTTTTTTTTTTTTATTGCGGCGAAAACCTTGTAACAAGCTCCCATTTTATGACATGAAAACATCACATAGTTTGTATTCAGTCAATCTTGAAGCTGTGAAAACTACATAGAACATTATCAGCTGTGCTACACTTGTCTTAAGAAGCTACTCTTGTAAACTAAGACTGGCTTGTGTTCTCCGTTCCTGTCTCGGAGGAAAGAGTTGTAGCAGGAAGTATTTGACTTAATTTGCTTCACTTGGCTTGCCTTGCTTGACATCGCTCGCTCTGAGACTGCTACACATTGTGCCGTGTACGCTGGAGCATAATGTCAGCTCTCGCGACTAAACATATCGTAAGATGAAATATTGACAGGGACATCAAGTTAAAATTTGTCTGCCTTTTTGTCTCTTTAAAATAGACGAACCGCAATACGCAGAAAATGTGACAGCATTTTCCCTTCCTCATCGTCTCCAGTTATAAAAACAAAACCGAGTGACAAGCGGGGCTGTCAACAGTGCATATGGTTAACTTGTCAGTGTTGCACGCACAAAAAAGCCGCCTTATGAAGCGCCATTCTCTCCTCATTGCGTCCCTGAGTGTTTTGTGTGTCTGCTTGTGGTGCTGTGTGTATGTGTATGTGCATGCACAAGAAAGAAAGAAAGGCAGCCCTCCACAAGGCTTGCTTAACTAAGATTAATTGCACCTAATCCACTGTTCCAGGTGGAACATGGACCCTGGTGGGGTACGCTGGCGCAAACACACAAATAGACACGCACAACCCATTACAGCCGCTCCGCGGAAAATTAGCCCCGCGACTCTGCCGACACACCGGACCAGACCGCGACTCGATGGCACCATTTACTTCCCGACAAGTTGCCCACATTTATCACCGCTCTCCTGCTCTAGACAGATGAAGGAATGCGTGGACAAAAACGCCGTGGCAGGAGGACAAGCTATCTGCCCAGCTCACATCAGCACCAGCTGGCTCTGACAAAACGCAGAGCGAAGGCGTCTGTCCTCCTTTTTCTCCAGAGAGGGGAAAAGACTGCGTGTGAGACATTGGGATCCATGCCGTGGTTTCTGCAGCGACACACTGTAGAATTGTGCAATTAGCAGTCTATGATGAAGTCATTAAAAGATACAGTAATAAGACCTATATGCTTCGATATGTGAATTGATTTTATTGGTCTTTATTCGCCCTTTTTGTACCCATTACAGCTTTATGTTCTGTCTTCTCCTCGTCTTATTCTCAAGTTGGCTTGAGCTTTAGGTTTAATTACTCTGGTGGCCTTTTGGGTACAATTTCCACCCTGTCAAATGTACTATACTCAGTGACCAAAAATCAGGCTAGCTACTTGGACGGTAGTTTGGATTTGGGTAAAACGTACGTAGAGCACAATGGGTTTAAACCATTTGATCGGTATGGAAGTGGTACACCTGTTGGTGTCATACAGTCAGCCAGTGAAGGTCACCAGGATTTGGAGGATATGGTTCCCACTTCATTTCAAACACTCACCGATACTGAAAACAACAAAATGTTAGCTTTCTTCCCTCAGTAACACGATCCACAAGGCACTAAGATCAGCTTTTTGACTCTCCAGCCAGCCCTTCAGAGAGTTTGATGGTGGGCACATTGTGGGCTGGCGTGGGGGCAGGTGGTGATTTGTCCTGGCATGTGGGGGTTACAGCTGTCACAACGGGCAGAGGGGTCTAACACACAAGGCCATCCGTCATTCTGATCGAGGATGATGGTCTGCATGTGTGAAGGACATCCAAACTTGGTTGTTAACAATTAACACAGCTGGGCTTTTTTCTTTTCTTTTTTTTTTTTCCGTTTTTGTGGATTTAGCCAGTTATTACTTATGTTAGTAATGTTTGGTGGCTGTTTTGTTTCTTACTGATACAGACATATGTGTGGACTGGGCTATGGCTAGTGTTTCTCTTTTGGTTTTTACCTCTCACAGCTGTAAAAGCTGTCGCTATACCTAGAAGCCACTGTTAGACTTTCTATCTTCTAAACCCGAGCTGCTCTGTCAACCCCTCATCACCCACTATTCAGGGCTTTCTGTATCTCGAAGGAGACCTTTTCCTCAGACAGGTAAGAACGTACTATAAAGGCAGCGCTTCTGTTCTGAGCTGCTCTAAAGAAGTCTGATCACTTTCCTGGTGTTTATGACCGTTTGACAGAAAGGATGGATCTAAAACCCCAGAATACATGAGCAAAGAGCCACTTTAGAGGCTGTGAAAAATTCTCTTGGAGAGAAAAAAAAAAGGCCTTTTGTACTTGCATTTATGTGGGTGTAAGGAAGCTATTCTGGTCATCTGAAAGTAAAGATATTGTTTCTCGATAGGGAAAGAACAGATTCAGAACACATCAATAGAATGCTTTACATCTAGTTTATATAGGTAGCAATTGAGCTTGAAGTGTTTCTTCAGCTCACAGCCTAAGTAGCATATTGTTTTGTGCCACTGGGACAGAGGGAACACGACCAAGCAAATGTGGCTTAAGATGGAAATTGGCAACCCGTGGAATTATTGTGTCTATCGTGGCTGAAATAATACCTCAAGATGTTAGCGTGTTTGTCTTTTAATGGAGAACGTGCATTCTGTCCTCATTCCTATTTACCGAGGCCACTTCCTCTTCGCTTTGGAAGCCAGTCGGCATTCATGTCACAAACGCAGGCTTTTCTTTGTGAATGAATTATGTTGACCCTGAAGCGCACATATTATCAATGAGCACTCCGAGGTGTAGGCCTCTACAGATTAAAGGGTGTTTGTAACGGATTCAGGAGCATTTAAACTCAAAAAGCCACAAGTTTAAATAAGGAAGAGCAAACGGCACTGAAACAAGGTAGTTTCAAACATTTTATATGTTTGTTCTCTGTTGTAAGCAGCAGCAGTCAGCTTAGTGTTTTAATTTATCTAAACATGAACGAAGAAAAGTCACAAATATATTTGGCGCTTACCAGGAAGGCCTTTTAAAGGGGAGAAAAAAAAAATAAAATAAAACAAAACAAGCGGAAGTAAACACATAGATGGTAAAAGCCACTCTGTTTTCACCTTACAAAACAGATGGGAGTCTGATGACTTTAGGAAATAGAGTGCAGCGTCAAAGTGTGGCTTCAGCTGTGCTGAATGAATGGGTCAAGAGTTTAGACTCATTAAATTAGAGGTGATGTGCCGAGTCCTGAGAGTAAGATAGAAGGAGAAAAATAAGAGCTGCCGTGGGACTACACCGTTCTTCACTTAGCAGAACACTGGTAGAATGAGATGTCTTTAAATTGTAATGCGCCTAAACATTTGTTTTGTTATTTTTTATTTTTTTTATTTTTTGGTTTTTGGCTTTAAAGTATTAATAAAGATCTGCCATGTGCATGATCTGCTCTAAGCCTCAGAGCTTCTCAAACACTCAATTCCAGCCCGGAAAACGGAATCGGTCTTTTCAGCTTCCTGAAACAGCTTGTTCTTTTGCTGTCGGAGGGTTTGTTAACATGCAAGGCAGTGCTGCGATATTAACCCGATTGAGACTTTAAGATGCTGCCACGTATAGAGATTTCTGTTCATTTGGACCAAAGGGAGTTTATATGTGGCGTAGTCGGGATATAATCAAGCGTAAGGAGTCATTACAGAGTAGAAATACTTTCAGTTTTCTTACACCATTCATAACCCTAGCTGATTTAGATTTAAATGATTTTTTGTATGTTGTTAATACCTTTCTCAATGGTTAGTGGAAAAACCTTTATTGGCATCGGTGACCAAACTTTATGGGAGATTTGACGATGTCTGCAAATTGAGAGTACTGGGTGACTGACTTTTTTTTAAAATAATAAACCTACAAATATTATAACATTTTATGTGCAACATGCAATAATTTAATAAAACCAAGTTAGTGGTCAGACTTTTCTGAAAAACTAATTCATTTTACGTCCAAATAAAAAGAAAGAAATCCTTCTGTTGATCTCAAAAATATCTTCAGTGCAGTAGCAGGATTTAGAAATGAATCATTCTTCCATTTCTAAGGTTTTTACAATCACCATGAGTTTCCAAACAAAGGTTTCGCAAACAGCCAAGTGTCTTTTCTTGAGTGAAGAATGTGTCCAGGTTTGTGCAGAGATGGTCCACATGCCTGGAGTAGTCATAAAATTGCCCATGTTTGTGAAGATGAATATAATTTGACAATGTTCTTCCTGTTTTGGGGGTTTACAGGTCGACAATGCAAAAATCCAGTCTATTTTGATTGGCAAACGCACCACGCAGACTCTCAGTGTGTAGTTTCTCAGGCAACAGCACATAAAGTTAGCTGAGTAAGGTGTAAGGACTCGGCAGTAAGGTGTACCTTATAAAGTGTCCAATGAATGTGCGTACCAGCTCCCTTTCACATCATACTTTTACAGCACGATCTGTCATTTTATCCTGTGCAGGAGAGTCAATGTAGAAACAAGCTGTATGGTGTAAATATGAAAACTTCACTACATTTTTTTTATGGACCAGAATAACACAACCGATCATCTTTAATCATCAAATCCTTTTTTTACAAGCTGAGCATCAGTTCAGCTCTGGTTGTCTGAAATCCCCATATTTAAATTAGACGACAGTGGCTGAGATCTTAAAGCACATTGCCAGTGTTGCGACCGCTGTGATGACAGAAGGGTAAACAGAGAGAGAGCGGGGGAGCGAGGCAAATAAGGGATCAAAATAAACAAAATTCGAATTATTTTTAATTCAAGTCTGGTTGGCCCATCTGTCCCCCTTCTCAGCTGTTGATTTTCCGTTTCCCGCCCCACTCACTACATTCAGAAAATAAAGGCAGGAAACAGAGGGCGAAGAAAACACAGCTCTCCAAGTTTCATACTGTTCTACTGCTCATCTGCTCCACTCGACCTCAGTGGATATCAACTCCGGCCCGCGCATGCGCTCGCGTGCGTGCGTGTGTCAAACTGCCCAATGCTTTCCAGGCGAGGCCCCCGTCAGCCCTGTCAAGGTGGCGATTAGAATGTGTTGAGACACGCAGTTATGTGTATCCTCGCATTCAGACCCGAGCGCACACCAGAACACTTCTCGCCGCCTGCACACAGTCGCTGTGGCCTGCAGCAGCTTGCGAGGTCCATCTCAGTTCACCTCCTGTGTCATTGAGTATTACAGCACAAACTGTGTGGTGCGCCCACGCCGTTGGTGCCGCGGTTGATTATAACTGTTAACATTACTACCCAGGGTGAGAGGTTTTGCTTCTGGCTAATAACGGCCGCCACCGCAGACACGCACACGCTGACGGACAGCGCGCGCATGCAGCAGAGGCCATTTTCAGGCCATACGCATCAAACCTGCTCCCTTTCCAGCGTGTTGTCATGGTTTTACACGCTCCCCTTTGAACACTCACTCTCTTTGTCTCTGTCACATGTAAGCACACCATTCCTGCTCATTTCGCCGTCTCCCACACGCACGCACACACACACACGGGTACAATCAGATGGCACTAGGGGAATGGGCAGACTCATTCCCAGTCTGGCCTCGGGACCCAGATTGATTGATTGGAGAGGCAGCGGGGCAGCAGAAATGAATGAGGAAAAGCAAACGGCGGCGCATTCTCGCACCTCCTCCTCGCCTTGACGATATTGTTAAATTGACTGTTCTCGACCTAATGCTGCCGTCGTCTACAGAATATTGCCACCTGCCCTCATAATGCATGAGTGAAAGTGTCATTTTGAGTGTTTTGAAAAATACTATGAAGGTTGTCTAATCCTGCCTCGCATTGTGAGACCCAATACTTTGTTGCCACAAAAGATGCCCTGTCGTAATGTTTTCAAATTCAGTTACTGTATATACAATGGCGGCTTGGTTATAGTCACTATGACTTTAACAGAGCTGCTGTCCCTTCGAGGCATTGGACGGTGTCAGATTACCACAGTATCTTGGCTACCTAATGAAGCACATTAGAGATGGTAATAATTTTCTAGAGCATTATTTGTTTTTGTGGCTGTTATTGCTATGACGTACAATTACCAAAGCATTTAATAGTTCTAGTTGTCACTGTTATCCCTTTCAACATAGTGCCGCAAAATATCATGATAAAACTGAAATCCATATCATCCACCCCTATTAGTAAGTAGTCTATAGAAATTGTCAATACATAAAAAAAATACAATAAAACTACGTGGTGTTAACACACAATTATGGCTGGATTCTATTGGAAAATAATTTGTAAGAAGAATATTGGTAAAATATCAGTTGTCATAAATCTATATTTTCATCAACCCTCTTTCCCCAGTTTTGGGCATTTTGGGCTTTATAGCACCCTTCCCATGTCTTCGTGCTTCCATGTCTTCACTTTTGCAGAATTTTTGTTTACTTCGATTCTCCAAAACAATGATTCAAATAAATTTGTAGATTAAACCATTTTTGTAACTTTAAATATGAACAATGCCTTTAAAAGTAAACATTAACATCTATTATATGTCTATTGCAACCTCTAAAGGAGTTTTTAACGTTTCTGTATTATTTTCAGGATTTTTTTTTATATATCGCGTTAAAGATAATCTTCCTTTGGACATTGGTCATGTTACTCCACAGACTGAAATCTCTACTGGCTTTTCAACTTCAATATATCATGATGTACACACATGTCTATGTCTGAGAATGTTTTTCTACTTTTTTCTTCACCTATAATTCATGGTTTATGAACAAACAGGGTAGTGATCCTGTGGCATTTACTAGGCTCTCTGCTGTGTATTAGATCTTAGGTGGATGAGCTGGCTGACTGCCAATAGCCTGTTGTCTCCTCGGCCAACTAAATCTAAGTTCAGCTATCAGGCTGAAAGTCATTTGATTGTCTGCATGCCTTTTTGTTTATTTTTTTTCCCCCTGACCTGAGTACAGTGTGTAGTGGTTTGTTTGAAAGCTTGTCTGTCTGCTTGAGTGACTTGTAAAAGCTGTAGGGAGAATTCAACACGGTATAAAATTAGGATTCTCTGAGCAGAATTCATGAATATTTTCACCAACCGGCCTGCACCGAGTATCATCAACTTATTGACATGTCGCAGGCAAATAATTGCCTCAGGTACCGGGTCTGGTTCCAATCTGCCGGGGTCTTTGTTTGCTGAGTCGGCCTGTTCTCCCTCCGCTTTGCAGCACACTCGCTGGTTTAATTGGTTCTAGCACACTTGTAGAAACCAAATGTGACCATCATACCAGGAGGAAACACAATTTACAACATCCGTCACTTAATACACTGGACCGCCGTGCACTTTTGAACCCTCGAATATTTAGCGACGAGCTAGTTTGAGGTTATGCGACTGCCGATGGACCTCCAGATGTATTTGGATCCCGCCAAACCTAATGTAGCCAAACTAGAACGCCTGCAACTTGAGCGTAGAGCAACAATCAGTTCTTTAAACCATTCTTGCATGTTTGCTGCTGTGTGGCAGGACGGATTGTTTAGACGAAAGTAAGCTCTCCTTCCATAAAATTCAAACCTCTTATTCTTACTAAACACTCAACATAAAACTGCAAATAGGAGCCTCTAACTAAATAGCCTGTCCAGAACAAGGGGGCAACCACAACTCAAGAAGAGACAGAACTTGATGTTTTACACAATGCTCTTTATTTTGCCTGATTTAAATCCCAGTGAAACATTTTCAATATTTCAACATGCATGGCAAGATTGAACATAGTGTGACAACTAGGCCTGTCGCGATAAACGATAAATCAATTAATCGCACGATAAATTAAACCTGTCAGCCTCATTTTAATTATCGGCTTTATCATCTCTTTCTGCCTTTTTTCTTTCCGTTGATGACACTGAATGAAAAAAGGCTCAGCTCCGGTGCTCTCCACTGACTCTCCCTTCCTCATTTCCTTAGTGTAATGTCCAGCGGCCCATTTTCAAAACCTGAGAGACCACCATTAGCCGACAGAAATCCTAGGTATAACCGTTCGATCGGCTTCGATTGTGCCGTGTGGTGTCCAGCCACATGGGCACAAAATAATGGCTACAAGTCCAGTGAACTAATTTTAAAATCGGGCATTAATCAATGTTTTACTAGAATCTACCTGTGATGCATGTGACTAGAGTCAGCGTAAAGTTCTGACTGAGTGAAAATCATTATAACTTATTTATGTCACGTTAACGAAGAACAGCTGAAAACTTACCGGATTCATCAACTGCGGTAGCAATTTGGCTCCAACTCCTCTTGTCATTTCTATATTCTTTGCACGAAATGTTGAATAAATATTAATGTTGTTTCCACATATCATCTCCAATGTCCGCTGGACTTCGGGTTGCACCGTGTCAGCTGTTTGGGATTCCCCTCGTAATTTCCCCTCAGCGGAGGAGAATCTGCGCTTTCTGATTGGCTACCTGTCACATTCAACAGGCTGCTAAGCTACCAGTCGGGGAAAACCCCTGATTTAGATCGGAGCAGCCACGACAATCTACCGTAACACACCACACACTACAGGATGATCGGTTACGAAATCACCGGCAGCCAACGTTCTAAAATTATCGTAAGGGGAAAACGGGCAAAAAATCGTGTAGTGTGAACTATTGCGTCAGGATGTGCCCGTTTTCTCTTTTTAAATCTAGTGATTACAGAAGGGCAATATAGTATACAGACTTCATAATCTGCACTCTTTTGGTTGAATGCAGTATTTATTTCCACTTTAGCTTTATGTTGTTTAGTTTTTATTCAAGTACGTTTTTTGTTAATGGAGACTGAGAATCCATTTTATTTTTGTTTTTGGTTGTTTTGTTAATTTAGTTCATCAGTTCCAGTGTTGTGTTCTTTTGAAAATAAAGTGTATCTATGGCAGGAAATCACATGCATTATTAGTTATTTCCATTAAAGCAGTGACAACTGGTCTTGAAACAATATTATCGTTTATCGCAATAATTTTTCAGACAATTAATCGCTCAGCAAAATTTATCGTGACAGGCCTACTGACAACAACTTTCCAACAAGACGTGGGCAGCGTACAATTAAAAACAGTGTGGAGTGGGACTCAGCAGATGCTGCAGAGTTTTGCTCATAAAATTTGGATTGCATTAGCTGTTATAAAGGTCAAAACACATAGGTGGTTTTAAATTGGTTTTATCCTCTGAGCATCACTGCTGCATGAGAAACTACCTATGGCTGAAGTCCAGAGAGCTTTTCCATTTCTGCACACTTAACCTCACCCTTTCTAATGTGCATTGATGGGAAGAAATCATATGCATGACACCCGGTGTGTTTTTATTGTCTTTTTTTTTTTTTCTTTTTAATTACCCCAACACGCCGTCAAGCAGCAGAGTCAGCTAATCCTTACTGAAGTCGACCATTATGAGACCCAGACCATCTCATTTGGTGGTTCAGAGGCAGAACATCCTCTTTGTTGCACACTGACAGGAAGAAGACGTCTGTGTTCCTCTTAAGTGTTTTGAAAATAAGGCTACAGTTTCTATAAAAATAGTTGTGCTTGGTCAGGAACAGTATTTAGGTTGGGTGTAAGTGCCAAAGTAGCCGTCTTAAAAATGGAAGTGCCCCAGATTTCACTGCAAAGTCTTGCCCTGAGGCACCCCGGTGCTCCTGTCAGCCTATTCTGTTTGATCCTATTGCTATGCCCTCCCCAGGTGGGGAACAAACACAAACCCAGCTTTACACTAGGTGTAATAGGCTGTGTATTTTATCAGCCTCGCTCACCTTCTTCCATTGAAATGCCATTCATTTAGGATGCCCATCTGTTCTTTTTTCTCTCTCTCTTTTTTCCCCCTCTTTCAGCTAACCACACCGGACTGGCCAGCATGGGACCTCCATTGGAACCTATTACACAACTCTAGATATTAGAAATGAAAAAAAAAAAAAAATTTCAAATCCCCCTTTATCATTTATGACATGTCAAATTACAGAGCAAGAAAACGTAATATGTCCTTCCTACTGTCTGGTTCAGCGCCAGCTTGTATCTTATTAGTCGGTGTTTTTCAGCTCACCTCCAGTAGAGAGGATACCTCGGCTGGTGTGTAATGAGATATAAATCAAGCTTTCTGGATCTCACAACTGTAACCCAAGGCTATAGGCACCCTTTTCAATTTCCCTCTGATGTGATCAGTGGTACTCAGTTGAGTTTCCAGCCTGTAAAACTAGCTGCATGCGTTATCATTGGCTGTACGGAGATGTAATCCATTTCAATAAACCGAGAGCAACGTGTTTACGTCCTAGATTGGTCTTTGCAGCGTGGATGCGTGTTGTTAGTTTGTTCTCAGATTCAAAGTAAAGTAAATAGTTAACTGTTCAGTAATCTTTAATGGTGCCTTTTTTCTGTGCTGTAGAAATCTCACCACTTCAAAATGTTGTTTATAACCTTCGCCAGATCAATGTCTCTTCACACCACATTCTGTGATTTCACGTCAGAGCTAGAAAAAAAAACAAAAAACAACCCAACCGTATTACATCTCAAGGATACACAGAAGTATTTCGACCCAGCTTTTCAGTTTAACACTTTTAAAGAAAGCACAACTTTTTTCTTTTGTTTGTCTAAGATGACTTGATGAAACGGTGAGGGACTTTGAGGCCTCTCTGAATAGACTAGAGATCATATGGTTAAAGAAAAGGCTTTACATGAACTATTACTACAAGTTATGATTAAGCAAAGGTTGATAGATGGAATAGTTGCTTTATATTTTTACCCTGCTTTGGTAGGAATGTCATTTAAATACCCATTACTGCTCTATAAATAAGTATCCTCTAGAAATGTGGCAATTAGCTGTAAATAACACTTCTCCTTAATTACTAGTTTTCTTTAAATCGACTTGCGATGCCTCCCAAAGATTTAAATCGCAGTTATATAGTCCTCTCTAAAATCATTTTAGAGTGTTACTTTGAGAGTACTCGAGCAACTCTCCAGTGTGTTCCAGCTTGCCGTGCAGATTGGGAAATGAAAAGACCAGAACCGTTTAATAGGTTGTTGTTTGTGTATTAGAAAAGGTTGTAAAATGGGCAAACACAAAAAGGAGCACTGCAGTAATACTGTAAAAGTGAAGTCATCATTTTATACTTTTTATTTTTTTAATAAAACATAAGGCAGTCCTCTGCTCGTTAGAGTTAAGGTTATAAACAACTATGCTGACTGGAATAAACAGTCTGTGGTTTTCTCCCTGCTGTTGTCAGTCGCTCAGCCTTCAGTTTCTGTCTGGGAGTTTTGTGCCCAATTTCCCTGCTAATGATGGGGTGTTGGGCCAGGTGTACGCTTCAGTGGCGACTGAGAGGTAAGACTCCTACTGAGAGAAGCAGAAGTGCCGAGACAAATGGGGTGGTTAGAGCGCAGGCTGCCTCCCCCCTCCGCTGAGCTCTGTTTTAGTCTGCTGAGAAGTCTGGTCATATTCCGGGCCCCTCTCCAGCAGACCCACTCTCAGTCTGTCACTTCAACGTTTTCACCCGGCGTTTTGTTAGCTTTGTCCTTTTCTTTCCCCGTTTCATTTTGTTTTTTTAACCATCGCCTATTTCTTTGCGGGAATGTTATTTATTGGCTCTTTCCTTCTCGTCCTCAAATGCAGAACAACACGGATAAAATCCACCCGATTTTCCTTGATTACTTTTGATTGCAGGTAGATGGAATGAATGCTGAAAATTTAGATTTTCTTCTTTTTTTTTACTTGTTTAACAATGCATAAAAATGAGAAGAAACCTACTTTTTAGTTTTTAAATGATTGAATAAATAGCATGGTCTTTTGAGGAGATTAGTTTTTTTTTAGTTTAATGAAAATCAGGTAAAGGTTAGGGACATATTCTTTATTGCATAAATATGTATAATCCTGTAATCCTATCGCTGTCAAAGATCCTGCAGTACTTTTTATTTTTCCATGTTTAAGTTTCTTGCAAAAGTATTACGTTTGGCTTCAGCTACAGTGCTGGTAGCAAGTTGCATAAAACAAACCAGAGTTTTCTAAAGCTTGCTTATACGTGGTTAAAGCTATTGATTCAGTATTACCCAGTAAACAGCTCGCAGGAATACTCAATGTTTTCTTGCATATATACTAAAACATCTATATAAAACTTCCCTTGCACAGTTTTAAAATTCAAAAGCAGCTACTTCTACTACTTGATGCTTTTTAGCAGTAAAAATAACCCACTGTACTGTCGCTGCCTTCTTGCTTTCTGTGTGATGAACGTAAAATCTCAGAGTTTTTAACGGGACTTGCATTGAATGCAGTTTTATTGGAAATTCAATGTTGAAAAGTTGGAAATTTTACTTTGACGAGCAATAACAGCATTCAATCATTAATACCTTATAATACAAACTATTAACCATAGAATCACCCAGAGCTAACACTGATACATTTTATATATAATAAACATCATAGCTTGGTACCAAAACCGACATTTAAATAGATATTGGTTGCTTTGAAGGAGGGCTCAACCAATCACGATTCCAATTACATTTGAAATGTTTGCAATATTCTGGGTTCAGAGCATTGCTTAATGCCATGGAAACACCTCCTGCTGGCCAATTAAATATTTAGCCAACGTGATTGACTCTTCCTGCCTTTGAGACCAACACTTGATCAAATATTTTACTAAACAATGTGCTGAAGCTCACACAGAGCATTCAGAAATCATGATTCAATTGCATGTTTTCATAATGTCCTAAGTCTCATTTCAAAGTACCTAAAAGTCTGGCTATGATATGGACTTTGTTGAGCCGCTTTACGACAAGAAATGCATTAACTACCATAAACCTTTTTCCTCAAACACAAACGCCTCTTGTGGTTTGAATTACACTCCCTCTCCTGCCCCTCATACACCGTGTCCTCCTCCGTCCCTGCCCCTGCCTTGTATTGCCCTGTCCATTCACCACGCGGATTTTTGTCTCCTGGACCATGTCAATCTCTAAATAAAGGTGAGATTAAAAGGATAGATTGTTGCATCCAGCCCTCCCCCGCAGGACAGTGCATGAAAAGGGGGGTCTGTGCGCGCGGCCGTCCCCGTCCTCCAGTCCTGGAGAGGTTGTTTTTCAGAGTGGCATTGTTGTGCTGGAAGAGGAGACTCTTAGCATTGTGCTCCGGCAAGAGTCATTAAACAGCAAAGCGATGTTTGGCCTATGGCGGCTGTTTGTTTAGACGTGTTGCAGCAGAGAAGAAATGAAGATATTATTTGCATTTTATCAGGCTTATTTTCTTTTTAAAAACATGTCCAAGTCTTTGAATCCACTCTTTGTCAAATGATCAAGTGAAGCTCTACCTGTTTAGCATAAAATAACCAATGTGTTCAAATTCAGGTCAGTAAAGAAGTGCAGTCTTCCCCTTTTCTTTTGTACATCTCCCCTTTCATTGATCTCATTTTTCTCCTCTTTAACACCTTCCTCCACTCTTCCAGCTGTCCTACCGCTCTCCATCTTTGTTCTTTTTACCCTGAGCGCCTCACCTTCCCTCTCCTCCACCCTTCCACTTTGTTCTTGTTAACAGCCTCAGCAGGATAGGGTTATGCTCTACAGACAGGGGTTTAGAGGCCACAGCTGCCCAATCAAGGCCTGATTTATCAACCTCCTCCAGCCAGCCCACAACAGATACTGTTTTGCTCGCTCGCCTTGGCCATTATTTAAAGCCAATGAGGACGGGTGTTTGTGTTTTAAGCTAGGAGGTGTCCGTCATAATGAAAAGACTCTCTGTAATGCACCTAGCCTCCTGCCCAGGAGCTGAAGCATGCCAGTGTATCTGTGTCGGATATGACCTGAAGCACGAGATTATTGCAGTTTTAGAAATCCCCCACAATCACTTGTTGAGAGAAGATGCAGCCTTTCGTTTGCTTAGTTTTAACATGTTTGTCCTTCACATCTGAGCTGCTAATTTATTTCACCATATTTCTCTTTCTCGCTTTTTATCCCTCTGTTTATACTCCGTGTCCACTTCCAGATGGCCACTATCTAATTAAAGATCCAAACAAAATGAGTTCGGATTCCAGTGAAAGTTTCCTCCATTCCTCCTAGTTTCCCCCTCATCACTCATGGTTTCCACTTCTCTCTTTTCTTTCTTCCTCTAGTCCAGTACCAGATGGAGATGATGCGTTCCCTGCGTCACGTCAACATTGACCATCTGCATGTGGGCTGGTACCAGTCCACCTACTATGGCTCCTTTGTCAGCCGAGCTCTGCTAGACTCCCAGTTCAGCTACCAACACGCCATTGAGGAGTCTGTTGTTCTGATCTATGGTGAGTAGTCCCGCACCGAAGGTTAAAGTGTTCAAATCAATGCAATTGACATTTGTCACAACAGATGGTCTGTTTTGAAGAGGTCAAAAACATAATCCAAACACAGAATCGAAGCAATGACGGAACCAATCATTGCAGGCTTGTAATTTAAAAAAGATCAGTGTAACTGAGACAAACGATGTTGGGAAAAATGGGACTTGCTTCCACGGCGAAGCCGGGTTCAAGCATCGGTCAACGGAGGTAATGCCTACACGTGCTAGTCAGGTTCAATCTATTGCTCTCAGGGGGAGGAAGTGTTATATTGACCAAGTATAGAGCAAGAACACAGAGGTGAGATGTATTGCGGTGGTGTGCACTTGTCAGGCACCGATTCATAGACGGCCACTAATGAACAAGTTCATGCAGGTGGAAAGCAGTTCCTTAAGCGTAGGTCAGCAGCAGCAGTTTAGGTCTGTACCTTGACTCCAAGACGTATCGTTGAGTCTTCAAGGAACGACTTCTGGAGGGAAACGAAGAAAACTAACATACAGGTTAAAATTACGAGGCTTGTTTTGATTTGGTACGCTGTATTTTCCTTGGCTTCCACAAGAGAGTTGATGAAAGTCAGTGTTCATTGTCAGGCACAATTAAAGAACCTCAGGACAAATTTAGTGTCTTTTGATCGCTATTATCTAAGAATACAACCAGAGAATGGTACTAATATATTGTGTTCTGGTTTTAAATGTTAGAAAATCAATTTTCAGTTTTGGATAATAGATATTTCAGAAAAATATCTGTCATTTTGATGGTTACAGATAAAGAGCCTTTCCAGATATTAATATAATAGTAGAAAGAAACACTTCATTCTGCCACGCTTTGTCATTTTTTTTTATTCACAAAAAATAAATAAAAAGATAAAGCATTGCATGCATTTGTATTCACTCCCTGTTAGTCCAACCTTTATCAAACCACCTTGTGCTGCAATAATAGCTGAAAGTCTTCGGAGATTTTACTCGACCAGCTCTTTACATTTAGAGAAGGAAAATGTTGCCCGTTGTTCCTTTATGTTTCGGGTCATTTCCCACTGGAATTTTGTTTGTCTTTTGCAGGATACAAAGCAGATTTTCTTCCAGGTTTGCATTGTTTTTACTCCCATCCAGCTTTCAATCAAGTCTGGTCAGTAGCTTTCTCCCTTGTGAAGTAAAGCACACTGCCACCACCATCATGTTTTATGATATGTCTTTATTTTCAACAGCATCGTGTGTGTTGGACAAATGATGCTGTTTATTCACTAACGTTTTCTGTCAAGCCTTTTGTAGAGCAGCCTCATTTACAGAGACGAATCTAGACTCTGTTTACTGCTAGTGCAAGATTTTAAGATTGTCGACCGATTTCCAAAATCTGACACCATACCATGATAATAAGAAATGTTAGGTTTGGTTGTGATGTCGAGCCACATGACAGGAGTAACACTCCACACACGAACCGACTTCACTCACCAGATGTTAGACGAAAAATCTTGGCAAACCTCTCGACACCAAACGTGAGTTCGGAGTAAACAAGCGTGGCCCACTGGGAAGAAGCAATGGCAAAAGCTTGTGCACTATAGTTAATCGAAAAATAAATAAATACGAAAAGACAACCTTCCGAGTCAGTCAGAGGGATATCTCTTCAGATCAGCTTTAGGGACATCTCGATAACCAGGGCATCTTTAAGATCATCGGAAGGAGGAAATGGGGACAAAAATCGACATAAAAGGTGACTCCTGATGGTAGTTCGTATATTAGTATACAATACACGCTTTTTGGATTTTTAATTAAAAAAATCTATTAGTGTCACTTCTGCTTTACAACCAAGCTCCATTTTGTCTTGATCTATAAAGAAATCTCCATAAAATATATTGCCCTTGTGGTTGAGGACTCTTTCCAAATCTTTTTTGGAGACATTTTCACACTGCCTAGATAATAGAGTGGTAGAGTGAGTGGGGGTGCTGCATATTCTCCTGTTCCCCTCATAATCTTGTATCTGCTCAAGGCAACGACTGTAATCGTGTTTTTTTCCAAAAGTATAATCTCAGAACGACCTTATGTCAGTCCAAATATGCACACTCGCCGAATTCTGATGAGCAGCGAGTAATAGCTGCACACAACTCACATACAGGAAGGAATTAAGACTCCAGAATCACGGAGGCTGAGGGCATTAGGTCAAAAGTCAACTGGTCAGAGGCTAATAAAACAGCTCATCAATTGGAAATAAAAAGAAGTTTGACAGACACACCAAATCTTTCTTTGCAAAGATGCCCGTGACACAGAACAGGACTCGGAAATTAATTGCTGGGGTTTTGGGAGTAGATGAGTGACACAGTAATTACACTAACGAAATACTTTTTTTTTTTTCCTTCCCTCCCCCTTACTTAATCTAACGTACTCGGTCTGGCAGGCAAGCGTCGTCTTCTCCAACCCCTTATGTCGCACTAGTGAGGAAATGTTGTGGGTAAGGTACTGTTGACCTTTAAGTAAGGTCAGCCACAGAGAGGGAAGAAGGAAGACATAAACAGGATTAGCTGAGTGGCTCCTTGCCAATAACATGACACTAATAGACATAATGTGCCTCCATGAACTTCTTTGTGAAAATCTTTAAGAGCTGCCACATGACAATGCGACTACAGAGGATGTTCATTTTCCCAGACACGGCCCTATTTAAACCAACAGTACAGAAAATGAAAGCCTTTCACCAATAAACCGTGTTGGTCTTAAATCCCCTCTACGACTAAATGAATGGTAATTTATGACCACTCTGAGTGGCTGAGTTCAGAGGCAGTGTTTTACAT
This sequence comes from Poecilia mexicana, assembly GCF_051168715.1. Classification (NCBI taxonomy): domain Eukaryota; kingdom Metazoa; phylum Chordata; class Actinopteri; order Cyprinodontiformes; family Poeciliidae; genus Poecilia; species Poecilia mexicana. The sequence continues at coordinate 23,845,827 of NW_028263385.1, read as the reverse complement.
TAATCCCGTGGATATCTGCGGCTAATTAGATAAAAGTGTTCATCGGTTAGCCGCTTGGTACGCAACTCTGATGCAGATTATACACTTCAAGAGCTGGAGACATGAAGTCACATTTGGACACCAGGCTTTAATTTTTGATCATGTAGCAAACTTCTGTCTTTGTTGAGTTTTATTCCCCTCAGATTTATGAGCAGCAAAAGAAAAGTTGTCATTGTGACACAAAGATTAGAAATCTTTGATGAAGTCAGATTTTTACTTTCACAGTTTGTCTTTTACTTTTCAGGTGAAAGACAAAAACAGAACTGCCATCTTTATTAAAAAAAAAAAAAAAGACAGCTTTGAGTTTCACCAGCAAACTCTGTCAGGTTCTACCTTTTAAGATCATTTTCAGACCCAAGATAGATTAGAAGAATTTTTCAGCTGCAAGTCTGTGACCGGTCCTGCCAGCCGGTGGCTCTGGCAGCGGGGCACCGCAGCCTTTTCTCATTCTAAAAGAGGCCTCCCGCTAATGTCAATCAATAATGCAGCACTTAACGGATCAAAGCGCCCCAAAGGAATTTACATTATCTCTGCTTAAAGTCAAAGGGGAAACAAACATCGATTGCTTTTTTTTTTTCTTTTTTTTTTTTTCTGTTCTCTTTGTCATTAGCTCACCGGTCATTTTATACCGATGAAAGAATCAATCAGCCGGCCAACCGAACCGGTGTCCGGTGCCTGTACGGGACGACAGGTTGTTAAAACCAGTTGGGTAAATACATTGAACGAGTCGGTTTAGTTTATCGACGAGTTTGACATGGACACACACAGGGGTAATTAGAGGTTTATGTTTTGAAGGTACTTTGGCTGAGAAACTGATTGGCTTTTAAGGAAATTATCATTTTCTCTAAATATCAAGCAGAATTGGAGATTGTGCTTCACCGTCTGCAGATGGATCTAAAGCCGCTTGACTTTGACCGGTTCTGACCGGTTTCGTCTCCATTAGCAGATCCTGTGCGCTTCTTCCTCATTTTTCGGAACCACGTCAGGGGCGGTACAAAATATTGCATTTATTCTTTGTTTGGGTTTTCGTGTCCAATAAAGTTCAAGCGTGGATATTGGTGTACACCTTTTATCCAAATACAAACTTGCAACAAAATGGAAATAAAATGCCACAGCATAGATAGATCTGTACAGAGTAGAAACGAATCAGTTGATCTGAATCGTTTCCATTATGATTTCATCAGCAAATAATTTCCATAAGACAAAATTAATCTGCACCTTGTAAGTTTCTCCTAAACTGATAAATGAACTTTGCTTCAAAATCCTCTCAGCAGGACAGTTACCCTGTTTATAGTGCATCTTTTTTTAGACAACATTTTTCCTTCAACTCAACTTTACATTAAGTCAACTGGCAATGGCACATTTCTAATCTTTTTTTTTTTCTTAGCAATTTAATATTGTATATTAATTTTCTGTGAAACAGAATTTTTGGTTTTCAGTAGCTGCAAACCATAAACAACAAACTTTTATCAATATAAATGGTTAAATATTACACTGTTTATTGAATCATGTGTTTCATCATTTGATCAGAATAACTGAAATAAAGAACATTTTCAATTATAAACTTAGATTCTACATTAAATCAGGATCGATCTTAAAATTAGATTGGGAAGACATAAAATGCTTTTAAGATGCTCTTATTTGATTATTTGGGGGAGCAGTGAACAACAGCTCTCCACCTAATTTGTGTTATTTGAAAGCAACGGGCGCTTTCCTTCAGACCTTATTCTGCGCTCTTGGTTGTCTTGATCCGAGTCTCTTCTTTTTGACATTTGCAGATCAAACATAAGTGCATTCTGTTTTTCTTGCATACTGACCAACGGGACTAATGCATAAAATTATCTGTGCGTCACACGGAAGAAGCAGGTCTTTGTTCTCAGAAATAGATCAAGGCTTTGTGTCTGAATTCAAGAGGCTCTTTAGAGTTCAATCAGGATCACTCAGTGTTTTAATTCAGCCAGCACACTTCCTGTGGATTTAAAGGAGCAATCCTCGTGTTGGCCTTCTCTGCTCTCACCGGGGAACAACTGAGACCTGCTGTCAACCGTCAGTCTTTATTTCGACTGGCGAATCTGTAGGCAAATAGCTCGTCAAGGCTGACGTTTTGGGAAAGTCAATAAATTACACAAAAACTTCAGGTGAATTGTAGCCTGCTCACTCTCAGTTGGTTGAATCTCAGTTATTGCACCTGCTGCATAAAGAGAAAAAAACTGATAGCTTGCATCTAGTTTTTATGAATTGCCTGGATAATTATTCTAAGAATTTTGTTTTACTGTGTAATGTTTAAAATCATTTGTGGGATTTTGTACCTGTGAAATGTTTCAAACCATCTTAGATTTCTTTCCATTACATTTCCAAGCAGAAAGACTTGATTGTAACAGTTTAATATTTTCTCCATCAATAGTTTTTCAAGTTTTCTGAAGGTCCTCTGACTATTTTTTTTTCTTTTCTGTTTTCATTTTCTTGAATCTTGGTGACAATTTTTTCCTCATTTCCAGTCTTCTCCTTCAGAGGTTTTGAAGAGCATATGGATGCCGTATTGCTTTTAAATAAAATTTGTTGAAACGGGACGTGTGGAGGGTGGTAAAAACAGTCTTCATACCTTAAAGACTGCATATATCAGAAAGTCATTTTGTGAGTCATGCGCCGTATAAGTAGGGGAAGATCCAGACACAACAGCTCTGAGGTGCAGCATCCATCTTTTGCTAATAGCTCTTTGGCATTCATATTCACAGATGAGTAAATTAGATTAACACACTAGATTAACCGGATTGGCTTCACAGAAGTTAAATTTTGTCACGCTACAACCACAAACTCTTTTTGACTGTATTTTTTGAGCTTGACTAACATAACACGCGCCACTTTGATTGGGCGATTTTAAAACCTGAATCTGTTTTCATCTGAATTATTTTATTGCTTTTTTACCCTTTTTTCTTGAAGAAACGTATATCTAGGTCCTCAAGCATGATCCATCCACTGCCATAAGTTAATGTGGAGTTGGTCATATTTAGATGACCAGTGAAGGCTATTCATTGTGTTGGATTTTATTTAGAGGGTATTTGAGAAAAAAGGGGCTGAATATTAATGCATGCCACATTTTTTAGATTTTTTTTTGTTGTTTAAAAAACTAAACCCAAGCATCAACTTTAGGGCTGAAACGATTCCTCGAATGATTCGAGTACCTCGATTACTAAAATTCCTCGAGGAAAATTTACCTGCCTCGAAGCTTCGTTAATTTATATTTTATTAGTTAGCGCACCGTGTTCCGGCCGGGACTTCATTAGCGTTGCGCGGAGCTCTCACTTCCGCCTCTGAGTTGTTGACAAAAGCTAAGTCTCAGCGGCATAAAGTCCAATCTTCAAGATTGGCCCGTGGGGATTTTATTGATTGATGATAATGCCCGACTTTTTATCGTTTTTGGGGAACCAATAAGCATCCTTAAAATGACTGGGGAATGCCTGGAGTACGGCAGCATTTCTCCTCCGGGGCTGCTGGTTGAAAGCGAACGGCGGGAAGAGCGCTGAGGTGAGCGGATAGACTGAACAGGGCGGGCGGCTGAGTAGCTGATGCTTACCGTGTAAATGTAGCTTTACCGACGAACCGCACAATAAATTTCATATCCCGGTCTGAAGAAACGGGTGGCGGAGCGCATCGTACATGGCTGGTAGATGAGTTTCTGAGTGTGACCAGTGAAGGTGTCGTAACTATCCGTATTGCTTCCCCCCGTGTTCGTCCCCCGGTCTAACGGTTCGTCAGTCCGCTGGTCTATTTCCTCCCCTCCACCCCATGTTCGTTCATTCGCCCTCTCCTCCCACTCCAGGCGGCATTTCCCGTATTTTCAAACCCAAAGCGTGACAGGTTAGGTGGCAAGGTGAGTTTAATTAATCTATTAAACTCACTGAAGATGAATACATAAACTAAAAGCTGGATTGTAGACATTTTTTATAAGCATATTTGTGAGCCTGCCTCTTTGTTATTAAATTCAATATAATTTCAGATTTTTCTATAGCTTTTCTTCTGGTTAACTTAGAAAGTGAGCTATTATTGTTACAGGTTAGTTTTCTAAACTACAAAAAAGCAACTGTTAGGGATGCTCAAATATGAAAAATTGGACTGATATTGATATCTGATAGTAACACCGGTATTATGCCAGATTTACCAATATTTCATTTTATAATTTTTTTTAAATCCGATTACTCGATTAATCGTAAGAATAATCGATAGATTACTCGATTACTAAAATATTCGTTTACAACAGCCCTAATCAACTTCCTTCTAACTTTGTAGAATTGTGCACATCTTTATGTGTTCTCATTTCCTGAAAAACCTAATAACATCCACTGAAGCTGGTGATTTGTAACGAGGCAAAATATGAAAATGTTCAAGGAGTATGACATCTTTAGCAAGCCACCGTATTCTTCCACGAACACGCTACGATACAAAGTCTGAGTGGAGCTTAAAGTCTGGTTTTTCTGAAGAACACTTTAGAGATGAGTGACGGCTTGAGACTTCTCTTTCGTACTTTGTCACGGGGACGTTAGCAGCATTTCGAAACGAGTCTTCAATGAACCACTTTTACTGTCAGCAGGAACACAATGCTTTCTGTGTTGGAGCTATTATAATGTCTGGCTGATGGTGTTGGGGACAGAGGGCAGATACAAACCTTTGTGTTTCATTAACAGAAACAAATCCTGATTATTATTGTCATGTCATTACGTTCCATTTGCAGATCCAGTAGTTGAACTTGTTTAATGGCCAGGAAGTTAGAAAGCAAGCCTGTGAAACTTCATCATTAAGCTTTTAGTTAAAGGGCATCTACAGAACATGGCTGCATCCTTGAAAATTCACTATATAGCGAATCATTAGCTGACATATTCCAACAATCTGAGATATATTAAATGAGCTGTATGTTCGCACTTTGTTTTAACATCTAATCATGACTGGACGACAGGCAGGAAATTAAATGCATATCAGTTTGAGATTCTCAAAATACATATATATCATGATAGCACAGTATCATTACACTTTCCCCAAAAACTTTGCAACAGAAATATGTTTTACCTGATTTTATCTGAAGGTAATCTGTGCAAAAAAACAACAACAAAACAGTGGGATCAATGGATGCTGAGGCACTTAGTTCAAAGGTCAACAACTTCCTGCAAAATCAATAGATACAGACTTTTGAACTTCATGTGGCTTTCAGATTAGCTCACGAACAATGGATACAGAAGTTCTTAGATCTGTATCTAAGCCTTATGCCACCAAGAGCATCGCAAAATAAGGATGTTTGATATCAAGAAAATATATAGTTAAGCTGGACAGTTAGTCATTTCCACTGTCCAGATCTATTTTCAATAAGCACAGAGTGAACATGTGACACTTGAAATAGACTCTGTGCTGCATTTTATCCAAGCAGTCCTTTGCTGTTGTGATATTGCTAATACTGATAGCTTTTTGATGCAAAACATTTGATACCGGGGATAAAGCATGTCACCAAGTGGACTCTAGACCAATCCAGACATGTTCTCTGGAGAGATGAAACCTTTCTCTCTGTGTGGCAACCCAAACTGGGTTTGACAGCTGCTAAGCGAACTGAACTTTCCTGACAGATTAGTGTCAACTGTGAAGTTTGGTGTAGAGGGGATTATGACGTGGAGCTGTCTTTCAGGAGTTGGGACTGGTCCCTCAGCTCCAATGAGAGGAACTCTGTGATATTGTAAATGAAGACATTTTAAAAAATGTGAAACTTTTGATTCTGTGAGACGGCATCCCTGGATGGAAACGATGGAGAACAAAGCACAGTCATCAACCCTTTAATTGTCACCCTCAAAACGCTGACAAGTTAGTCAATGGGTCCATGAGGACACCGTGTGTCGTCGAGGCTAAAGAACTGGGATGCACAGTTGGGAACACAACCGATACATGATGATATTGTCTTTTATCGATCAGCTTTTTAACGATCAGCGATTGGCCAGAAAATTGCATTTGGTGCAGCAATAAGCTTGGTTGGCTGTCTGACATGTCTGATAGAGTTCAACCAGTAGGCATCGGACACATTTTGCTAGACTGATGTGCAAATCTCATTGTGTATGTCTGTTGTAAGCTGGCTCACTTACAGCTTGAACGTAAAACAATGAAATTAAAAGTTGGCTCATTTACTTTATTAATTATACATGATTCTGTTTAAGAACTTTTTCCCCGCTCTCTGATCATAGATCCTATAAAAACAGCCCAAGGCTCCCTATCCCTGAAAGCCTACAGACTCACCCCGAAGCTCATGGAGATCTGCAAGGAGAAGGACTTCACCACTGAAGGGTAAGTGACATCACAGAGCAACGCACTTGTCTATCCTTTGTCTCCATTTGTGTATCCACTCATGGACAAACATTGCTTACCGAGATGTAGAATTAAAACCGTAGCTTTTTCGCCCCTTCTTGATTCTGTTTATTCAGCGGATGCAAATGCAGCAGCGCGCGTCCACGGGGGAGTCATTTACTGGCAGTTGGAGATGGATGCTGATGAAGATGATGATGATTTATCAGCTCGCCCTTGCCCGTCGAACAAATGTTCCATGTTTACGCTTTTTCTGACCTCAAGGCTTATCGTAATTGCTTTTAAATTGCGGCTAAAAATGAACGTAATGAGGGGACTGTTTTCCTTGTGGTTCGGAGAAGTCCGAGTGCAGCCGGCCTCACATAGTACACAAACACGCACGTGAGGACACGGCGCACATGTTCAGATAAGTGCAAGCGTTATCTGTCCAATAATAAAACCCCGGAGGCGCTAGGTGACGGACTGTTCAGAACCTTCCGATTTGCATTCTGACTCCTACAAAGTGTATTTACAGACAGAGGGACTTTTTAATAGCACTGTTTTATTGCTCTTTGCTATTTCTGTTATTTTTATTTCTCTATATTTTTGTCTTTGTTGCCCCCGTCTTTTCCTGAGCCAGCGTTTGGCCACGAGTCGAGAGCCTACTCCTTTCTGCAGCTTTTCATTACTTCCTATGATTTGCTGTAGCTACAATCAGTGCTTTTAACAAGCATATGATTGGAATATGATGATTAAGAATGATATCGATGCAAATTTACAGGATTTTCTAAGGTTTTTATACTGTCAAAATGAACAAGTAATGCAACAAAATCTGTGATTGTTGGGGTTGGCCTTTTGTGTCATTAAATTCTTGTGATAAATTTGTTAAGATTTTTAATTTATTGCATATGATTAAATGCAGTGTGTGCAACTTAGTGGTTCAATTCACAATTCTTTGTGATTGGTGTCTTAAAGAAGTGCATTATAAATGGGAATGATTTTCTAGAGCAGTATTTGTGTTTGTGGAGCTATTTAGGTAATAAATTACCTAAATATTGTAATGATACTTCAAGTCCAAATTGTCCACCCCTAGTGATTTTAAACTTTTTTGTCCTACAAATGTGTCAAACTTCAAATGTCGTCTCCCCAATGTCAGCTTCAGTCAGCGCAATCCCCAGCCCCTCCATCTTTCTCATCTATATTTGAGGTTATATATGCTCGCAAATCTTGTTCATGCTTTTAGAATGGAAAAACATCAGAGAGATGAGAGTTGAGTGGCCTGATCCCTTTGAACCTCCCTCCAGCTCCACTGGGCTGTGCAGGCAGTGGTCAATAGTGTCCACTTCAGCACACAATCTACAGCATCAAATTAGTCCGCCCATGTAGGGAACCTTTGACTTTATCCAGTGGGGCCCAACGTACAAGAGAGCTTGACATTAAGTGTGCCAGTGTCCAGTATGGTTCAGTAATTTGTCCTGCCTATGGTACGGTGCACGCTGCAGACATTTGGAAAGGTCACAGTATGCAGCAAATACTTTAAAGTACTCCAGATTGATAATTGTGCCAAATTCCTAAGCAGTATTTATGTAACTATGGACTTTTCCTACAGACTCTTATAATTTATTCCAAGACGAGTTGTCCTCCATTCTAAGCTTCAGACAGAAACCCACTTTTGTGCGTCAGCGTCTCTCCTTATGTTTGCCTGAGGTGATGCTCTACTTAGAATATAAAAGACTTTTAATCAATATAATATCTTAAAAGATTCCATTATTCTTTTATTCCCCATTTATGGCACAGACATGCTGGTCTGTGGTACAGCAAACAAGGCAGAAAAATGCAGTTATGTGTATTGATCCTAGAGCAAGGATCTACCAAGCCAATCTTTGACATTTGTTTGCAGCATGTGCGCTGTGCAAGAGTACCGCGGTGGACTATAGCAGACTGGAAAACTTTAGATTGTTTCCAGGTTTGGATGAATATTGGACAAGAAGACAGAGCAGTTTCCAGTCTGTCCTTGCATCCATTTGTCCACCATACATCCAAGTGTTTTTCCACAATCCATGTGTCTTCCTATGTGTCCATCCATCCTTGCTTTTGTCAAAAGTGTGTCCAACTGTCCATCTTTCCAGGAGTTCTTCAATCCATTCATTTATCTGTAAATATACCCACTATTTCTTACGCATCCGTCCATTGAAATGTCAATTTCTTCTCCATCCTTTTTCTATCATTTATCCATCCATGGACAAATACGAGTATTTCTCTGTCTAGTTTTCTGTCTGCTCTGTAGCCGGCCATGCATCCATCCTCCTGTCTGTCCGTCTGTCCATTTGTTCACCATGATCTCCTTGGTTCATTCTCAAGACTCCATTTGTCTCTGTCTTTCCCTCCATTCATCAATCTATTTGGTTGTTCATCATCCATCCATCGGTTCATTTGGCCATTATTTCTTATGCATTCATCCTTTCAGCCATCCATCTGATTATCTGTCTGTCATCCTGCCAGCCATCCCTCCATCTAGTCATCTGTCCATTATCCATCTGTCCATCCATTCATTTGTCCATTATTCCCCCGACCACTCACTTCTGGAATCCTCCATCCTTGAGCCTGGAGGCACAAGTGATCTTCTCTGAAAACGTGTTGAGACTCTGTTTATTAGCTGCGCATGAGATATTAACCAAGCTTAAACCAAAGTCATTTCATTTAGTGTCACCAGGAGATTGGGGCAGGGGGGGCTTTCAAGGGCATGTGCTGTTAAGCAACTTAATCAAAATGCAGCGTGTCTAAGATTTGTTTTTATTTTCCCTTTTCTTTTAGTGATGAGATACAATTCTCAGGTGGGGAGTAACATTGCAAAACATTACCTTTTCAACAGTAAAAGGCAGATTTTGGGAATTGAATGCAAATGTACTTCGGTAGAGAAACAGCTCTGTTTAAAGGTTAATGTGGCTGGTTGTTATGGAAGCCATCCCCTTTAAAACAACCTCATGTCCTTTTATATATTTTTAACTCTGTTGACAGACGGTGTGCTTGTTTTTACCGGAACTGTTAGTGGATACCTTATATAGATTGCTTAATGGTTAACCTGCTTTTCTAACAAAAGGGCACATATTTCTGTCAGTGATGTGATTCTACCCACTAATTTTTTTTCTGTTTTTCATCTGAGTGGAAATGCAGACTAACTGCCTGAATCTTAACCGCAGTTCATTGAATGTAAGCCAACTATAACATGTGGTTTTATCATCTTCACGTTCTGTTCCTCCAGCTTGAAGAAGGCCAGCGTCGGCTTTGAAAATATGTTCGAGGAGGTGCCCATAGTCATCAAAAACTCCCACCTCATCAACGTGTTGCTGTGGGAGCTGGAGGACAAGTCCACCGTCTCCGACAAGCACGAACTGCTCAACCTCTCCAGCAGGTCAGACATAAGCCCACGGTAACATTTAACACCAAGAATCAGGGTCGACAACTTTCGCCAGGATTTGTTTGGTTTCTAGCAGGTTTTAAATCCTCCAGAGGTAAATACCTGCAACATGTCTCTGCAACCTCAACTGGAGGGGGAAATAGTGAGTTTATTAGCTTGTTTATTTTAACCATCTTGGTTGCCAGGAGTTTTTGATTGTGATATTAATTTGTAATTTTAGGGCTTTCTTGAATATTTCACTTATAGTAAGATATTTTTCCTATAAGTGGAATAATCTGCCAGTGGAAGTAGTCCTTTTTATGTGTTTACTTAAAACAAGCTCGTATTTCTTGATGTAAAAACACTAAGTTAGTTTCAAGTGTAATGAGATATTTAAAGACTAGGCCAAAAACACTTGGTAAGACTTTGTTTTTGCAGCGAACATATTCAAACTCACTTCTAATGACCTTGTATGACATAGATTCAACTCTCAAGCAATCAAATTCTTGTTTCCTTTTTCCTACATTTCAAACAATGCCTCAGCATTTCATAAACCTTTCCAAAACACTACCCAACTAAAAGAAATCTGGTTGAAAGAAAAAGCATAATCCCCAAATGGCCCAACACTGAGCACACTGTCACTTTCATTAGATCCATTTGCACATAAATACCACCATAATGGGGGGTACTTCTGTTCCGAAGAAAGCGGGAATTTCTTAAAAGCATTGTTCAAGCATTAAAACTACATCACTGTATCTCTTTGAAGGCCCTAAGATGCATTTGCTGACATGGCCTGCAGCCACTTCTAAATTAAAATTGATTTGACATTAGGGAATTGTTGTCAGAACACAACAGTGTTCTGAAAGCCATTAGAATGGAACGCAGACCCTGGAGAACCGTGGCGAGAGCCACTAAAAGACTGTTTGGAGTCTCCAGAAAGCATCCATTTTTCTTTTTTAATATCGTCTCGAATAAGTGGTGAGGGAACGCGTCCAACTCCAGCTTTGTGCAGTAGCAGTCGTTTCCTGAAATATATTTGATCAGTGCAGTTGGCCGGTTCTGCGTCGGCTTTATGAAGTGATAACTTTATTATAATAAAGTAAATTCACACCGCGACATGTTTGGTTCATTTCTGCGTCGCTTATTAGCCGAGGAACTGACCATTAGAGAGCTGCCATGTCTGGGTCAAACTGAGATCGTTTTCTATAGTTTAATATGCAGGTGACGGTATCCATGAGGACAAGGTCACATTCTGTGCATCCGCCGTCTCGTATAAACAACGCCATACTGCAAAACAAAGTTTATTCTCCGCGTTAATGAAGGAATGTGACACCTACTGCTCTGCCGTGGCTGTTTTCATGTGGTTTTAATAGTTTTAGAGGATAATGAAGTTCCGTGGCACACGGCCGGAAAATGTAAATGGGATAAATAATTTCTTCCTTTTAGTTTTATGGCGGTGTTTGTTGACAATAATAATAATAATAATAAAAAGTTATTTGTCCTGCCTCGACATTTAAACCTTATTTTTAAATGATTATGCAGAATATCTTCATGTGGCAGCAGAATTTTAGGCACTTAAAATTTCCTAATCATCCATCACTGAAGAACCATTTCAACACCCATCACAGTTATTGGCACCCCTAGTGAAACCATTTAAAAAGAATTATAATCTAATACAATTTTTTTTGCAGTATCACAATCACAAAAAAATATTTAATTTGAGTACATTTAGTGGTTAAAAAGTCTATTGTTTTACCAGAATCATCAATTCCACTCTTATTGGAAGCCTTAGAAATCATTAAGAGCTCACCTTGTCCTAGATGCGAATCTGTGCGTCTTCAAGGTATGTTTAACAGAAAGTAGTTCTGAAGTTGATCTGTTGTTTTTCATAAAATAAAAATGTCTTGTTAGCAGAGAATATCTGGTTCACATAAGGACTGCATCTGATCATCTGTAGTTCACAATCAGAAATACTTGCATTTTGAGATTTGGGAAACCTTTAGTCTGTTTTCAGATTTTTATAAATAAGCTTTAAAAAAAAAAAAAAAAAAGCAATTTTGTTTGATTTGGTTAATGTGGAGGGGTTGGTTGAACTTTTGACCTTTGAACTTTAATTAATATCGTGGAAACAAAAGCAGCACAAACACACATTTTGGGAGCACAAACCAACACAAATGTAGCTCAGTTGATTGACACCAAATTTGTTTGATTTCACAAATGGGTTGACCTTCTATGACCTCCAGAAACTTAGTAATTTATTTTTTTTTTTTTTTAATGATAGCAGCACAAACAAAGCATTTTTCTGCACAAATGTCTTATACCAAGTTTATTAGATTTGAGGAAGGTCAGAAGGTCAACTTCGCTCACGTCGTACCGTGCTGTCGGTATCGCCTGGCTGACCTTGATACTAAAATTTTGTCACATTAAAACTGTCCCCCGCTAATTTATTCAGATATGTGTTCAGAAACGGAACGAGCCATCAGACTTTCTCATATCAGTAATGAGCGCCATAGGAGCAAAGATCCACCCCTCGAATCTGCTCACAGGCCCACTCTTTAAGTCTCACATTTACATCTCAGAGGAGCTCTGCATCAGTCTCGGGAGAATTTATCAGCAATCACTTATGGAGATAAACTGCTGCAAGTGGAGCAACAGCTGTGAAGCTGCTAATCAAAAAGCTTCCCAGGGGCAGGTGTGAGAAATTAGCACAATAACGACTGGAAGTGCTGATTTATACACTGTTTTGCTCCCATAGCGCACTGCACTTACCCGTACATTACCCAGAATCACCGCAGGAATCGCTATTCTTCTCCTCCGAGTCCTTCTGAGCATCCGAGAGTCGTGTGAACACAGCCTTTTTTTTCTTCTTCTTCTCAGAATGCACGGCCAGCCGCTCCTAAACACAGATACGATCATTTGTTAAAGTTGTCAGGTAGACTCACTTATCTTGCATGTTATTTACTTTCGAAGATGACTGCTCTGAAGTCGAAGCACAGCTTTTTGATATCACCCCAAAAGGAGGCGGGGGGAGCGGCGGAGAAGGAGGCCTCCCCATAGGCTTTCTGACATGATTGCCGATGGGATGCCTTTCGAGATGAAATTGTTTCCTGAAGTTGTCAGATTGCTGTGCAGCTCTGTTCTGGTTTGGGATTGTAATGTCCATCTCTCTACGTCGTCGGCTGACAGCTCCACCCTTTTCTATTCATTTCCACTCCTTCAGAAAAAAAATAAAATAAATAAAAAAAAGAACCTAGAAACGATAATGGGTTTTATTTAATGTTTTTCCTTTTGTCTCATTTCCCAATCTCCTGGCCCATTCATCAATGTCATCTGTGTATAAGGCTGACTGAGTGCAGTTTCACTTCAGCAAGCAGGGTTGTTCTTACCACAGATGATGATGTTGATCGCGGTGATTGATTGCACGAATGCAAATTCATCTCCGTAGCCAAAACATCTTGGAAACGACTCCATGTTTGCAATGTCGCAGACTGGAGTGCGTTTGTTAAGCTTCGACATCACTCCCTGCTCAATCATCAGACGCTTGGTAGTTCATTATATAAAAAAAAAAAAAAAAATGCTTTTAGCGTTTTTACTTTTTCTGTCTATTTAAGCAGCTGGCTTGGTCCATTACCACTTGTCTGTGTGATCGACCTGAGTTGAAACGTATGTAAATAGAAATGCATTAAACAGTGCGGGCACCACAGGGCAAATTTTCCAATCATGAGAGCAGCTAAGTAAGTAGAATACAAAATGTTCTCCAAAAGGCTGGATGTCTTCAATTTTTAAATGGCGTTACTTTTTTATTTGCATCTTTTATGGCCTCCGCAAGCCTAAAATGCAAAAGTGCTTGCAGGAAAGGATTGAACGCCCTTCAGGTCGGCAGCTGTCTTTGGCCTGTAAATGCTTTGTTGCCAACTGGGAGTCTTATCGGTTCATTTTCTGCAGATTTTTCTCCGATTGTTTCTGCAAGGAGGCATCTGGGCCGTTGTGGTAATTTAAACTTTTCTTTGGGATCATTATTCTTCCCTGCTCTTTTTTTTTTATTGTCAGCAGTTTTTTTTTTTTTTTTCCTTTTACAGATGGTGTGATGTTTTCTTTTATTGGCTTGATTCTACTCCACTATGAGTAAAATATGCCCCGGGCTGCAGCACAAGCCCGAAGCATGATCGATCCGCCCGCTGGCTTTGGAACTGGATATACCGCTTGTCTTAAAATCAAATTTGGCACAGATTTTTATCTCTACACTTACTTTTCTCGCTGTATCTAAAAAAGTTTTATTTTACATTAAATTGAGGGGTTTTATTTTCTAATTTATGGCCCAATCTTCCCTTGTAGTGGGGCGTAAAGCATTTATAGGCTATAAAAATCTTCGCAGTTGGCCCACGTTAAATAAACAGGTTTCCTCTGTCAGCTGCTAAATGACTATAATTAAAAATAAAATGTAGCAAAGTAGCAGGTCCTTATTTGCAACTGAAAGGACTAGATAGCGGTTTATCAGGTACTTTTATGGTAATTCTGTCCATGGATCTAAATCTGTGTGGTTTATGTTTTGCCTCTTCTGTTCACATTTGTTTCTGTGAGATGTCATACAAAAGGTAAATACATGCAGATTCTATTCAGAGCTCAGCATTATTCCAAGGATGTGTTGGACACAGATAAGCTGCTAACATTGATCTTTTTCGACATGCCCAATTGCGTTCGATGGTCATTTCATTTTAAACGTAGTTCCACTTAAAGCTGCAACGACTGCATCTTTGCAAGCGGCAAAATGCTTGCAATCGAGACGAGTTCTCTTCTGTTTAACCAAAAAATAGTCTATCCTGGATGAAACTTGGCAACGGTTGAGTTACATCAGTTGGTGGTACAAGTAGCCTTGTCTGCACTTTGCAGTCTCTCAAAAGGTAGTCCATAAAAGCTTTATGAAGTGTGCCTTGACCTTTTCCCAGTCACAGTTTGGGAATTTGGAAAACACTCTTCCCGGAGTGGCTGACGGTCTGACTCACATGTGGAGTGTTGTTATCCAGCAACAGCTCGCCTCCCACTGGATTTCATTACAGGACGTTTTCCTTTAGGGAGATCTCAGCAGAGCTTCTTCCCATTAAGCTGTCGAGTCGCTTAAAATAGGAGCGAGAGCCCGACTGCGACCGATCCAAACGGTGTTTACAATGTTTGCTTTAATTTTGTCCCAATGCATCTTCGGAGAAGCCATAATGATGGTACTCTATTTACGTCTGACATTTAGTGTAAAGGTTTTTGTTTCTGTCAATGTCACGTGGCTCAACTCTGGAAAACTGTAGAGCAACTTTACATCCAGAGAGTAAAGCAGAGTCCTAAGCAATTTTCTTACTTGGATGATAAGTTATTTTGTTCTGGCCTTTAGCTAGACCAATAAAAACTGCTAAAAGAAAGTTTTCTGCTTCCGTCATTCCTGGCCTTGACCCTAACTGTGCCTATTGACTTTAATGTCCTGTTGCTGGGGGTTAGGCTCATGTTGGTATGGGATTTACACAGGTTAACGTTTTGTTAAAGTGCCTTGGTTTTATTGGACGAAGGTATTTCCACTAAAGCTGTAAAAAGCCTGACTTGGTATAATTTATTTTAAACGGAAAAGAAACAGTAACTTGTACTGCTGCAAACACATTTGAACATGGAGTGTAAAGGGCAGCCAGCTATCTTACCAGCTGACTTTATCACCCGGCCCAGTTTCTTCCTCTCAGCCTCAGTGCAGCCAGCATATCAGAGAGCGATACCATACACCAACACACTTTCAACGGTGGAGCAATTGAAGGTCACCAGCAGCATCCCCTCCAGTCTTTTCCATCTGAGGACTCTCAAGAAGTGGAATTGCTGCTGGGCCTTCTTCGTCCTTCTTTCCTGTCTGCTGCCCAGGAAAGATCTTCAGAGATAGGAGTCCTCAGGAATAAATGTGGGAACTCTCCACACACACGCACGCACACACACACACACGCGCACACACACACACACTTTATTTTTATGTTTGAGGATGGGATCTTTTTTTTCCCCTCCTAAAATCCTTGACCCCCTTCATGATCTTCTTTATATTCAGAGCCAAATTATTCCTTAGTTTCCACTTAAGCATTTGCATTGTGCCGATCATTAAAGGTTTTTGCTACTCTGCTCTTATCTTCCACTCAAGCTTAATAAGCTGATATTAGCTTGTTAATTAGTCAGGCTATCTGCTCAGGTGCAGCCCGCAAGCAGCTGCTTAGTGGACATGGCTGAGCAACTTTAGTTTCACTTAGCAGTGATAGTTGGCCCCACGTTAGTTTCTGCTCCACGACTATCCTGCTTTATTGCAGCTAGAAATATTTCTAAATACAGCAGACCTCCAGTATTTGCTGGGTGAATAGCTGAGATCCATGAATACTTGAGTCCCTCTTGAAAACACAACTGCCCATTTTAATACTGGAAACACCAAATTTGCCTTAACATGCATTGTTACGCTCACTAGAAAACTGCTACCACAGAGGCTGACAAATATTATCCGTCTTATACTGTAAAAACAGCAACAGTTTTAGCAAATATGTAGCAAATATATTTCTTAAAAAGTTACTTACTGCAGCTTTAACAAGACATGTGAAGGTCAAATAATTTTTGTTCTGTTTTTCCTCCCTGAAGTCATCCAAGATATATTATACTCCATCCCATTTTATCTGTAGACATGTCGAAGCCCTTGCATGACACAGTTGCTCTCTCTATCAGGCAGCCCTGACGATGTGTATCCAGTAAGAGAAAGGGGCCAAGCGCCGAGACAAGCCAGAGAAATGGGGTCACAGAGGAGGTGGTGATGGAGATGTTGCTGTGAATTGAATACAATGGGGGAGGGGGGTAAATGACCCTTGACAGACGAACTTGAGGAATTGTAATGTAGTTTCAGAGCAGATATTTTGAACAAAAGCTTCTCGTAGTTCCTCCTCTTCAACTTGTCACTTTTTTTGCAATGAGATAATGACACGGTTGGATTTAAACATAAAATGAACTGAAGCGTTTGCACAAGGTTTTCAAATTTGGACCAACTTCAATGTATATCTTTTTTTTTTTTTTTTAATCTTAGCTTTATTTTAACCAAGTTAATGCTGCACTCAGCTGTTTTATAGAGGGGTTTCACGCCTCCTTTGAAACAAATTATGCAGCTATAGAAGCAAGCGATCCACTTTGTGCCCATCAGTTAAAAAGTCTCCATCAGAATAAAATGCTCATTCGGAGAATGGAAGTCATTTTCGCAGCAGCTTTGTTAAACAACTCCCCTCTGAACCTTCAATTTACTGAATGTCAACCAATTTCTTCTATTCACACATCAGTACAACTTTAGAGTTTGTCCTTTATTGTCCCACTGGAATTTGAGTATGTATGAACAGACTGGCAGTGCACTGAATGTGGTGCCATTGAGGATGACCTTTAAATAGAGCGAGTAATGATTGGAAATACCTAGTCGGTTCTCGATTTCTAATACAATATTGATCAGAAAGCTTGTGGACCGGTCTGAGTAATTTAACCTTTTGGAGTTGTCAGCAGAAGCTGGCTGTTCTGACATGCATAATCCTGATGTCGTTTAACTGCTAATGCATAGTGTAGGGGGAACAATGCAGTCATATATTAAGACACGTGGTGTCATGTTTGCAAAGTTTTCTTTTTAACTATTTTGGAGGTTGTTTTGCTTCCTCATTCCTCTGGTTTGGTTTGTTCCTTCCCTGATTCCCTGAAATTCAGGGCTCCAACGGTTTTATAATCCTGGGGACAGAGGCGATTGTTTTGGTGGTTGAGGGAAAATCCGACCTCTTCACCTTCTTAGTTCCACTGATCTCACATGCGTGTCCAACATAGATGATCTTTGCAGCAAAGTTGCTCACTTTATCCTTTTTTTGTGACAGATAAGCAGCCACAGACCCATTCGACATGTTCCCATTGAAATTGCTTTTTTTTTGTTTTGTTTTTTTTGTTTTGTTTTTGTTTTAAGAAAACAAAACACTATTCTGGTTTTAAACCCATGATTTGAAGGAATAAATAAAAATAAATCAAATTTACTGCTTGTCTAATATTTTTGCAAATTGTCCTGAAAATGCTTCCGGTCTTAAGAGCAGAAGCATGTGATATTTTAGTTTTTTTAATACCTTGGCAAAAAAATTAAAAAATAAAAATTCTACATTCCTGTTGTTGTTTTTTCTGTCAATCAATCAATCAATCAATCAAATTTTATTTGTATAGCACATTTCAGCAGCAAGGCATTTCAAAGTGCTTTACATAATTAAAATAAAAACAGCATGTGACATTGAATAAACAATGAGAAAGAGAGAGATTTTAAGAAAAAGAAACGGTGAGAAAGAGAGATAAAAAGAAATTAAAGTAAAGATAAAGAGATTTAAAAAAATAAAAAATAAATTAATTAAATAAAAAATAAAAACATTATCCACATGAGGACTTGCCCTTATGGGGTCTCCTCGAAAATAAGAGGCAGTACAAGCCTTTCCTTCTGTAGGACTTTAGTCAAACCGCCATTTGACAAGGATTCAAACCTTTAAAACTGTCAAGATGAGAGGCTGAGTGCATTCATGAGAAATAATATGAAATAATTTTTTGATTTTAGCAAATGGATGCAATGAAACAGAGTGAAAAACTTAAAGGGGTTTGGATACTTTCCGTACCCACTGTGTGTCTCGCTAATGCCACATGACGCATAATCCCACTCATATTGAAATGAACCATCTGTACTCGGTCTGCAAAATACATAGGGAATTTATCTTTAATGCATCACTTGACACAATATGCATATGACGAAGAACTGCATTGGCTGCACTAAGTGAAGTAATTAATTAACTACCATACATTGAGATTCTCTGACTGCAATATATTTGTAGACACTTGCTGTTTAATGCACCATAGAACGTTTTAGAAGGTAAAGAGGTGGTAAGGTGGTCAAATCAGGCAGCAGATGCCAAGAATAATGTTTTTTAATTTCTTTTATTTGTGGTTATATGGAGGGCTCAAATTAAATTGTTAGTCATTATATGATTAAAATGCTAACTTATAATTGCCAATGCAGATAATTAACAAATTGCGTGTTTGATTACTTAATCTGTCCTGTTCTTGTAACGTCACCATGAAATAAATATATCTGTCAAACTTGCTAATCAATCAGTTCACTAATTTAGCCACAGTCTTTGAAAATCATGGAGGATGTAATGATTAAAATTTAAATTAAAGTGTGTGGAGCAATTCTGCATTATTTGGATAGATTTTAATCATGTTTGTGGGTAGCTAATATGCAAATTAATTTGCTGCTAGAGAAGTTTGAAAATGTTTTACTTCAATTAAATTCACATTTTTAAGAAGTTTTGGTCAAATTAAGAAAAATAATTCTTATTCAAATAAGGGAATTGGATTCTAACTGCTCTGTTTTAGCCTTAACCACTTTTTTTTAATATTTTAATTGGATGCAAGTAAAAAAAACCAAAAAAACTGCAATGTTGTTGGACCACAAACAGAATAATTGCATACATTTAAAATGTCTGAGTCCAGATTCCTCTTCTTTGTTATACATTTAAGACCTTACAAGCTCAGTTAAATTATTACTGATTAATACAGTTCAGTGTGAAGGATGAAACGTTTCCCCGTCCATCACAACAGATGCATCTTCTGTGTTCCTAAGCAATACGACTGACCAACAAGCACCTTTGTTTTCTGATGGCATCTGGTTTATCCTCCATGTTCTAAAGAAAAAAATAGTTTGTGGTTAAGGCATAACATGTTACTGAAATAGGAAGAAGCTTTGTAAATATCTTCTAACAAGATGACATGGAACAGTTTCCCTGACAACCACAGTAAAGATCTTTTGTTAATTGTTATCGACTTTCTCAGGGTTAAAAAGTTCAACTTGCTGGCAAGTTGGACATAAACTTGAATTTGTGTCCAGACAAATTATTTTATGACAAATATTAACTGGAAGTGTTAATCAGTGTATTAATCCTTAATACAACCCATATGAACATATCAGCCGTTGTTTTATAACTCTAATTAAAACCATTCAAAATTTTATTTAGTGTAACATTTTTGATTGCTTTCTTGAAAACTTCTCACTGAGCCATCCTCCTAACCTATTTAGCAGATATAATTGGACACAAAAGCAGGTTTAAGAAAGGGGGGAAAAAAACCTAAACTGATCATTTTTTCCCCACACCTAAGATTTACCATCTCACACATATCGACTGGTTTGAAACAGAGGCGAACGGTGCTTTGAGGACTCCTGTTCTGACTGCATGATTATCCATGCATACAATATTTAAACATACCACACGCATTAGCCGTCATTTCGCTTTAATAAACCAGTTTTAAGCAGGCCGTTCATGGAGGGAGCCGTTCCTTACGCAGTCGGAGGGCCACAGCGGGGAAGCGCTATCCTGTGATTTGGTCTCGAGCCACTGAGTTTTCATGTAGGAAAGCCAAACTCATCACAGCGCCCCTCACTGTTTAACACGACCGGACTGGCACCAGATCAGAACGCAGAAATGACTGGCATTCCCAACCATTGTTCATTTTGAAATGCTTTTTACTCTCCAGTTCAAATTGCAAAAGTGAGCATCCCGCTTCGGAACGGGCTAAAACTGCGGCTCGCTAATGAAGTGCGCATGCAGCGTCCTCCTTTTGGCAACAGACACCTATCCCTTTAAGCAGATAATGTAATCACAGATATTAGCACGCACCTCAAGCAGGTGCAAGATTTTAATATGGGTAGTGTCACAGATAGTTGAGGCATATGAAAATAGCACCCCATAAATCATCATCAGCCCGCGTTTGCGTAATTATGCGCATGCCCGTGGTTGCTTGCAGTGCATGTTTGCATTTTAATGTGATTAAGGTGTTAGCGGTGGAAGGAGGCTGACGCTAAGCTGAGATGATCCAGAGCCGTCTTTAGGATGTGCATATTTTTGAGAGATGTGGGAGAGGGGGTTAATTTTCATGCAGTAGTGCGGTCGTTTAGTTTCTCTTTGCTGTGTGGACTCTGGCCAAACGATTTATACGTCTGACATTTTGCTCATAGTTTGAGTTGATATTAAAAGAGCAGGAGTCAGAACAATTGTGCAATATGCTTGGACTGCAGTATATTCTTGTGCCTACAAAAAAGGGACAGGAAGCATAGCAGCTTTTACTGCACACTTATCTTGCTCGTCTTTAGTAAACTAAGGATGAGGAGTTGATATTGATTAGGAATGCTAAGTAATGGGAGCAATAGAAAAGCTATTTTTTCTTTGCAGATTGCAGATCTGCCTTTCTTGAACATTCTACCATAGTTCTGCTAATGAACATGATTTTAATGAGAGGACTTTAGCCTAATGCTAGGATCTTTGGAAAATTGCACTTAATGTTAGCAATTAGCTTTTTGTGTTAATAATGCTACTAATAATCACTAGTTCTTACAATCTTAACATCAACAATGTATTAAGAAACTCACAGGCTCATCTTTCATTCGCTCTTTATCGTAGATGGTGTTATGTAAGTTTAACGTTGCCACTAAGTTTCTATGGCGACACTATTTAGTCAAAATTTTTCCATAGCCACCAGTTAAATGGAGTTTGAACTGATAGCATAATCAGAAATAAAATGAAGAGAACCGCTACTTCATGGTGAAAAGTTGAGATTAGGCTCATTTAATATGCATGTGCTGGGGAGGTCCATGTTTAGTGTGTCTCCATTACAACACTAGAGATTAAATATTGTTGGTTATTTGATCCAAGATGTCTTTGAAATATGAGATGAGAGACGTTTAGCAAACTAGTGGTGTCAGGTTGGAAGCTCAGTTAGCTGGAAATTCATGACTTTGGGCAGAATAAAGCCTCCAGCTCTGCATCAATATTTTGTAATCTTTCTGAGTTCTTTTTTCCACTCTTCTTTAGTTTTGGGTTTTCTCTTTGATTTCTGACTTTGTTCGCGCAATAGTTTTTTTTTTCTTTTTTTCCCAAAGATACTTATGAAGTGAAAAGTAACTTTCCCAGACATCTAACTTAGACTTCAATCAATGACTATTTATGTTATGTGGAGAAATGTAGGATTTAAAATAACTTTTTAAAAAAAATCTGACCTAACAGCATGATGAAATCCATCCAGTTCAGAAAGCTCTGACCTTTGTCTCTAAACTGGTGGGTTTAGATCATCCCACTCTTTTTTTTTTCAACTTTGTTTGATTCCCTCCAGAGAAAGTTTAAGGGGGAAAAAATGGCAGTGGATTGCATGAAGCATCTATCTGTCAACAACAAATCTATCTAACAAAGCACTGAACCAGTTACTGAATAAAAAAGAAAATCTCCTGCTGGCAGTATGGGAATCTTGTTAGCCTGAATTTTGATATTTTGGCTACAAAACAAAAGAAAAGTTTGGAACATGGCAGCAGGGATTTTTTCTCCTGGCTGTGATTACGGAAGAATCCATCTGTCATGTAAGGTAAACTTCTGCTCCTGTCGAGCCAAAACAAACAAAATTTGTTGCCAAGAAGCATGGCACTGTAGCCCCAATAACTCTGGAAGTGTTGAGCTGTGGGTTTGTAACCCTGATGAGAAAAAAAACAAAAACCAAAACAGTGTTATCTCTGCTAATTCCCCCCAAACCTACACAAAGACAGGTCATCCTGCTAGAATTTGTCAAACGGAGGTAGGAATATGTGTTTTCGCAGTAACATGCTGCATTGTGTTTCACCCAAAACCTTCATAAATGAAACAACGTAATTCAGCAGAAGAAAACATAAGAGGGATTCAAGCTATAAGCAGACCCCTGCAGCCTCGTCAAGGTTGAACCCAAGGTGCAAGGTAGAGAGACGTACTGTTCCTAAAAATCAGACGGGAGACGACTGGCATTATGTTTTGATGTTCTCCTTTTTTTCCCTCTCTCTGACATTTCTCTGTCTGAAAACGGCACATGCACTGTAAAACCTTTGTTTTTTTTTAAGCCTCGTTCAAGTTAACAAAGAGACTATTGGAGCCAATCCATTTTACTATGTAGACCCCAGACTCGATAAAATGTAAATCTCTCTAAATCGGAGAGATTCACAAGGTGGTTGAGGCTCAGCAGGCAGCAGCTGTTATTCTGGGAGATGCATCCATCTATCCTGACATTTCACTGACACCGACCTGAAAATTGGTCCAAATTGTCAAAGGAAATGTTTTTTTAGTAAATTTAGGTTGCATTAGTATTGTCGAAGTAGGTAAAAAGCATTTATAAAACACTTTTGAAAAACACAAAGTCACTTTACGGAACCAAAAACATGGAGCACATGGACGTTTAGAAACAAAGATAAACCAACAGTAGTCACATCGTAGAAAATAAAAAACAACAAAGAAGAAGTTTTAAATCATGGTTTTGATTAAAATTGGTTTACGTTTCCCCTGATATGACACACATTTGTGTTTTATAAAACATAAAAACCACGTTTAAAATTTTTAGCTCTATCCCTAAAGACACAAATCTTAAGTTATACTAAATGATTATTTGTAAATGCTTCCTTATATCTTTGCTTTCTCTGACTCCAGTTTTCAACTTACTGATACTGAAAACGACAAATGTTAGGTTGTCTTCATTCGGTAACAGCATCCACTCTGAGGAGTGTTGTTGTCATTGTGACCATTGGTATCGCGCTTTTTATGATTGAGTTTTTGAAAAGTCTTATCGTTTTTTTTATTACTATTTTAAAAAATAAGAAAGATGAACGACAATTTTAAAATACAACTAAAACCCAAATTATTCATTCCCCCAGCAGATTGAGTTTTAAAGTTAAATGTAAATCTACCGATTTGGAGCGGTTCAGCCACAGTTCAGACTCAAAACTGACGGATATAATATTTACTTTTTTTTAATACTCGACACACATTTTATCCATAGTGTTTATGAGGAAGCACACCCCCATGATCCCACTGGATCGATTTGCGTGATGTTAATCACAAAGTAAGTAGTGTAGTGGGATTTGTGGTGGCATGTTTATTGTGAATTTATGGTCTGACAGACTCTTATTATGCCTGAAAAATAAGCAAACATTCAACTCATAACCAAACATTTATCCAATGCTGTATTTATGAGGTGCAACACGCTGCGGCTGTAGTTGTAAAGTCTCTATATGCTTGTGAAATCTCTTTAAATTAAAGCTTAATGGAACTTGTCAATAGAGACGAGGGACACGTCTCGGCTCTCACTGACGTTTCTCACAAATTCTGTCGGGCGAGACAAAAAACCCCCCGTCTGACACGGTTTGTCATCTCATTCCAGCAACCACTTGGAGAAGAGTCTTCAGCTTCTGATGGACAGGGTGGACGACCTGAACCAAGACATTGTCAAATATAACACCTACAGCCGGAACCTGAGCAAGCAGCAGCAGCAGAAGCACCAGGTAACTCCTGCAAGCAAACTCGCACACGCCGAGGCTTTCAGGGAAGCAAAGTGCCCACACCACCCACACAGTGAGCCGGCAGGAGCAGCAGGCGCATCAGCGTACCAGCATGCACATAGAGACTCTTTCGCTCAACTATCACACGTATTTGCAAACAGATGCACCCACAGTCCCATTCTTAGCAGGAGCACAGCAGGTTTGTGTCTGTAGGATGTGGACACGACCAAAGTGAAGCTGCAATCACGGCAGGAAAGATGCAAATCCCCAGATCTGAACATCTTGTTGTGAGTGTTGCATAACTGCGTTTATTGACATCTGTGTCGAGCGAACATCAGTTTTTACACCAATTAACAACAACCAAGATCAACACTTTTATTTATTTATTTATTTTATTTATTTTTAGATATTTTTATCTGATATGAAGCCAAGGTCTGTTATTTCAACACTTTAAAGTAGCTGACAGGATATCACTTCAAACTCTGCCATTTAAAATGTGTTACTCCGCTGAGAGCAGGATTTAAAAAAGACAAGATGTCTAACTTTTTCCAGACAAATGAGCACCACCGTGACAGCTTTTCAGAGCTGTGAACTCCCCTTCAATGTGGCAAAGAGAGATATTTCTCTGAAGACTCTTATTAGCGTAATAAACTAAATGAGTGTAGGAGAAGCAAAGCGCCAGCAGTGCAAGTAAAGGCCAGGCGACGGCAAACGGTCGTCACGAATAATTTCTGTTACCTTGAGTTTACTCTGATAAGGTCGCATTGACTTGTTGTAGCTGTCATAATGCAAACATCCCTCTTCCCACTGTAGCTACTCATGTGTGTCCACAGCAGAAGGTTAAATACTGCAGGTAAGGTTCAGAAATCGTCAAGAGCAAGGAGACTGTGTGGGTGCAGGGCTGTGCAAAAGTATTCATTCCCCCAGTACTTTTCATGTTGTTTACAACAACAAAATTTGATTTATGTTATGTGGCAGACCGGCACAAAGTAGGAATTAACTGTCAAGTAGAAGAAACTGACTTTTTTTTTTTTTTTTACATATACAAATCTGAAAAGTGTGGCATGCATGTTTATTTTTTGGAAAACCTATTGCAGGTCTGACTGCGTGATTTTACTTTATCATCTAATTTATATACAGTTCTTCAAAACAAATTTCACCTTAAAAAATAAGTAATTCTTATGTAAGACATTTTTTGCATCCTACAAAATTAGATGCAACACTTTAAAGTACAAAGCGTGTGTTTAGTGTCACCTTCAGCATGACAAAAGAGTAAACTCACAGATATGCAGGATGTACATTTGCATTTATTTAAAACTAATAATGATAGTAATAATGATAAAACTAATAATACTAATAAAATAATAGGAATTTTAATTACAAAATAATTTGTATTTATTGGATGAGTTTTTCGGTAATTTGATTTATTTAGATACATTATTTACCCAATTAAATGTGATTAAGTAAACCTTATTTGGGTTCCTGAATAAGTCTGCACATTAATACCTGCAGGCAGCTAATAAAACATATGGAAAGGGTAGGGACTGGTAGCAGTCAAGTTGTTGTCGTTACAACTTCAGAAAGCATTTAGGACTTGGAAAAAATATATCATTTTTTTGTGCTCATCCTCGGCTTCGAGGAGTCTCTGCCCCTTCTCCACTCTGCTGCTGCGGTTCATAATGAATCTCACCAAGCGGCCAGACCTTCCATATAATCTCTTAACTTGACGTACTTTCATACTTTAGACCACTCTAACCTTTGAAAACTTTTTTCTTTAGAGAGTAAATGCACACTCTGCCCACCATGTTTGATTTGAAATGGTAGCATAGATGGAAACAACTAATGGCTCGAGCCTCACTGGTTTGAAGGTAAAACACACACATTCTGCTGCAGACTGAAGCACTGCAGCACTATGGGGGAAAACTGTTGTAACTTTTAGCAAAATAAAAAGATGAAATAAAAGTTAGCTATATGAGCGATACGGTCAAATCTATTAGGTAACTTAATTCTTCTTGAATACAAATCCTTGTTCAAGATTAAAACCATGTATTCGTGTCTTTCCACTTTTCCGCATCCCTGTCCAAAAACTACGTTCACATTTCAATCAGTAGAGTGACAAAAGGCGGAGAAAGTTTCAGGAGAACAAAGACTGCTAAAAGGCTCTCCGCAAAAGCCGAGCTTGCTCTGAGCAGAAGGTGCAGCCACATCACAGCTCCGACTTGGCTTAAAAGCAGGAGCGAACGCAATTTCAGAAAAAGTAAATGCACTAACGGAGTGACAACATGCGCACACACACACACACACACAGTCTGGGTGCACATAGTGCCATCTGCAGCTACAGCCTCCGCCAGTTGCATCATAAACATCTGGCAGCAAATGGAAGCCGCCAGCGTCACGCGGCAACGTGGAAACATTGTTCGAGGAAATGACAGCATAGCAGCTCACTGTGACTCACTGGTGTGCGCACAAACATACACCTACGTCGAAACGGCTACATTATTCAGTCATTAGTCTGTGGAAGTGGAAGCGAGAAAATGTCTGAGGTATTAATGTTGATCCGGGCTGAGTCACCGCCATCGTTTTATCATCAAGTAGGGAGATAAAGTTACATCCAGCTTCTCGCCGAACCAGACAGATGAAACGTGGATCCGTAACTATAGGCAGAAGTTTACGAACCCTCAAGAGGAAGCAAATGCGTTTCATCCTCGCACTTTTAGGGCATTTGAATCAGTCATTCTCCATGTTTCTTGTCTTATCAGTCTCCCAAGCTTTTCCTCTTTCACTCTTGCACCCAGACTCGTATACAATATCACACAGACAAGCCCTTCTTTTATAGTGTCAGCTTTTCCACATTTCACACGGTACCCTATTATGAACCAATAAAGCACACAGGGAAAAGGAAAGTGAGCTTCTATTAAACCTCTCAGACATCTACGCTGCGTGCCCCTTGTAATCTTGTGCTATTGACCCTGCTGCTTCCCGGACAAATGGAACCTTATTAATCATCATAGAAAGTTGCAAAAAGCCATTGCGCTGAGGGGGGCTCCATTTTTCTCCCGTAGCCTTCTGTATTTGGTAAATAACAAGATTCCTCGGCACACGCGATCCGCAGCCAACTTGGGTCCTTTTGTTGCCGGGAACGTGCGGCTCGCTCCGTTCTGATTCATTCGCATCCAAAGGAGCCCGCGCCACACTTTGCTGTCGATTAGGTATGCTGCAGTGTTTTAATCCGCTGAACTGAGGGAGCATAAATTCTGCCTAATAGAAGGTTTCAGCGACAATTAAAAGATTTACCAACCCGAGGAATTTTTTTTTTTTTTTTTTTTAAGAAACATGTACAAGGCGAGCCAGAGCAGCTCAAGAAGAGAGCTTTGCCAAAGAGAGGTCGTAAAAAGTTCATCGGTTGAACCTGCCGTGACGTCTGGGTTGTTGTGCCAAAAGGAAGGTGGAAAACCGGCGGGAGGATGCGTCGGCAGCCTCAAGGGGAGGTTGTTGGTGTAAAACCAGAACACAGACGATGTGTGCTGAAATGAATTTTTGAACAGAAAAGACCTGAGCCAAAGGTGAGCGGAGGGTAATTGGGCTTAATCTAAATTGTGGCTGTTGTAAACTTGCCCTTTGAGATGATTAGGGATACGATATTCACTTAATTCCTAAGCAGCTGCTAGAAGAGAACTCAAAATATTCTTGTTCGAACCAAAAGCCTGTCTTTAAGTAAACCTAAGATTGATGCATCTCATATACATTAAACCAGAGGTCAGCAACCTTTATGAATTAAAGAGACATTCTGCTTTCAGGCCAGACAAAAAATAATAATAAAAAAAGACTTAGGGTCACAAATGTCAACATGACCTTTTGAAAAAAGAAAAAAAAAATCATGTTATTAATTTAAATAAACATCTTCTTTAGAAACATTTTTATTTTTAAAGTATCATTTTATCTCTAATTTTTAGAACTAAAATAAAAAATAACATTTTGCAAGAAGAGCATGGATATTTTTTTTTCTGTTGCATGGAAAATAATGAAGTGATGGAGAAGCACATAGATTGTAGTGTGACAAGAAAAACAGATCTGAAATCTTCCAGTGTCCAGTGTGTGAAAATTTAATGCAAATAATTGCAGGGAAAAAACCCTGCTAAAACCCTGCATTTGTTATTATATCTATATTTAGAAGGATAGCTGGTTCTTTTTATGCTTCAGCCAAAGTTATTAAGAGCCTCTGTGGTCGGTCCAATGAGTCACACGCAGCTCCGGAGCCGCAGGTTGTAGACCCCTGCATTAAACGATGAATTTGTAGAAGTTACTAAATGACTTCTTCACTCAATTTCAAATTCATAAGATGTTAATTTTCTGCTGTATAATTCAATCTGGATGCTAATTGTAACTTGAAAGCTGACATTGGCTGCAGTCTGAGCAAGACGACCAGAAGCCCTCTCAGCTGCAAGAGGGCATTCTGACTGGGCGAGCTGACCTAACGGGAATGCACGAAACAGGGTGTGCTTGGAGAACGAGGCTGGTTTAGATCTGTTTCCCCCGCCCCACTTCCAAAAAGAAGAAATAAAAAAAAAAAATGCACCGCTGTTTTTACCTTCTGCATGTGGTGTTAAAAAGTATTTGCCCCTTTCCCAATTGTCTGTCTTTTTGCACGTTTGTGACATTTCAGTGTTTCAGGTCATCAAACCAATTTAAGCATTAGTCAAAGGCAACACAAGTAAACACAAAATGTAGTTTTTAAACAAAGATGTTTATTACTAAGGCAGACCCCTGCATGAGAAAGTTCAAGTCAACCGTTTTGCTTTGCCTTTGTTAATTAGGAGGAGCTTATTGAAACCAGAAAATCGTCAAATTAAAGAAATTATTTTCAAATATTTTAGATGAACAGAGTGTAGCACTGCCGGTCAGATTAAATCATTCTTGACAGATGTAACAGGCTGAATATGGGATTATATCTCATGTCTTTGCTGCGTTTGTATTTGTACTTCTTAAACCACCGGCGAAACCGTGGGAAATTAGTTACTTTTGTATTCCTTAGACAACATTTATTAAAATGCTCCACACATTAAAATATGTTGTCGTTATAATTCATTCTAATGATTTTTCACGATCCTGTTTATTTATTTGTGTCCTATGGGCAGTGCGCTACGCATGTGGGCTCTTCTCTAACCACGTTAGGCCAATTGAATTGCATAGATTATGCCAGATAATGACCGCTGATCAAACCGAGATAGTTGGTAGTTATGGACTCTCACAAGCAGATTTCCTTACAGCAGGTCTACTTCTCGATCGGAGAAAATGACTTAAAATTATTGGTCATTAAAGCAGGTACAAAGTGTCCCAAACTTAAAGGGGAAAAAGTGGTTAAGTAGGTAAAATGGCATCCATCCATTAGCCGGTGTAGCACTTCGTTACCATGGGGACCTTACACAGAATGGTAGATGGAAATTTTTACTGGCCAAGAAGTCATCATAATCTGATTTCCTCCTGCTGCCTGGCCATCGAGAGACATGGCAGATGAGGTTTGAAATCGTAAAATCTGAAGGAAGACTCTACTATTTTGATATGATTTTAACAATAGAAACCAGATCCTACTTTACTGAGGGTTTTTTTTAGAGAAGAGGGTAACGATAATAAATTACTGTTTACCTTGTTGCTTCAGCACTATAGAAACATTCCAAAACAGTCTGCAGACTGATAAAGCTGAGAACACGCCATCATGCTCAGCAGGTGCCTAAATGCTTCTAAAGTCACAGAAAGATGTAAACACTACAAAACCCAAGGAAAGATGCTGGAAGATGATTGCTTTTCATCATCAGATATGAAGCATAAACTAACAAGAGGCTCCAGTCCAACTCCGTTTCGGCACTGACTTGGTAAATGAGCTCTTTGCAGAGCAGATTGGGTGAAAAGGCGCGGAGGGCGTCTCCTTTGTTTGGCTGACATGAACACATTCGTTCGGTATTAGCGCCGGGCTTTTAGAAACTTTAATTTCCAGTAACGTTTTGACACTTCTCGGGAACTGTAAAAGCAACTATGCGCGATACAACGGAGGAAGACGTGCGAAAAGTTTTTGCACATTTCCATTTCAGTGATGCCAGTCGTGCTGTGCCACACGGAGAGGAGGAAATAAAAGATCAAAAATGTTTCTGTGTTTATATGATGAACCTGTACAGGTGCATTGTGGGATGTTTGGTTGAAAGCACTCGACTTGCTTGAACCCCAGCTACTTCCTCTGTCTGCTCCAACCTTCCTCCTCTTCGCCTTCATCTTGCCAAATTAACAAGGCTTTTAGGATCTCCGGAGACGTGGCATCTCGCTGATTTACCGAGTGTCAGCCCGCCACAAATCACTCCATTCCTGTTAGCACTTATAGCTCTTCTGTCTCCGTCTCCCCATCTCTGCTTTCATCACTTTGTTTTTCGACTTTTCTTACTTTGTGCTCTCCGACTTTACGCCTCCCGCTACTTTTTTTTTTTTCCTTCTTCTACCGCTCTCCGCTTCCTTACCTGCTACATTTATTTTATTATTTCCTTCGGTACTCCCACATCTTCTTGTCGTCATCTCATGCTTTCCCCCCAGCCCCCAACCTCCTGCTCCCTCTACATCTGC
Source organism: Poecilia mexicana (assembly GCF_051168715.1). NCBI lineage: Eukaryota > Metazoa > Chordata > Actinopteri > Cyprinodontiformes > Poeciliidae > Poecilia > Poecilia mexicana. Next base: position 23,815,090 of record NW_028263385.1, on the reverse strand, counting down.
CCCTACTAATCCCCTCCTTTGTGGGCCGCTCTCTGCAGTACCTCCAGAGGCGGCAGCAGGAGAACACCCAGCGACAGAGCAGAGGTGAGCCCCCGCTACCGGAGGAGGACATCAGCAAGTTGTTCAAGCCCCCCCAGGCGCCACCGCGCATGGATACACTGCTCATCGCAGGTATGCACACACACACACACACACACACACACACACACACACACCAACACTCTGAAGACTTTTGTCACCGGCAACAGAGGACCACCCCCACCTCTCCTCTCTAAATCCCATCAGCCGCCTCTGCTCAGCTCGCAGCAGCTCAGGTTCTGTTTAGCAATTATCTCTGCCATTATCTTAAAATTAACATTAATTTAAAGTTTATTGGCTGAGTCTCCAGCTCAACCGCCCCTTTTTTTCCTGCTGTTTGACGCCTTTCAGCTCCCCGCTCCCACCCTTTCCGACAACGATCTGATCCAACCGTTTACTCCGTTCACCGCTAATTTGTTGTTGTGCTGCTTTTTTTTTTTCTCTTCCCCTCCTCCGCATGTTTGTGTTTGTACAAATGCTCGTGTGTGTTTATGTACATATGCTTCCGGGGTGTGTGTGTGTGTGTGTGTGTGTGTGTGTGTGTATGTGTGTGTGTGTGTGTGTGTATGTGTGTGTGTGTGGGGGCGTGTGAATGCATGTGGCAATCCTCCAACAGGGCAAATTAACAACTACTGCCAGAACGTGAAGGAATTCACCTCGCAGAACCTCGGGAAGCTGTTCATGGCTGAGGCGCTCCAAGGCCACAACTAGAGGAGAGACGAGAGCGAAGACGCCGAAAGACAAAGGAGATGCAAAAACCACCTCGCCGCCAGCTGCAGGAGCATCACTCATCTTTTATTTTGTCAGCAGAAATCTCCAGTTTTTTTTATGCTTACATCTGGGTGAAAGCTGTGTCTGACACATTGTTTTTGTTTCAAATAAAATCCTGCATCTCTACGTTTCCTGCCTCCTCGTGTGTTGTCACAATAAACCATCCTCTTCTAATTGGACCGACAGCAAATTGTAGAACTCAAACCTCGGAGATAGCTCTGCGTATGGCTGCTTTCCTCCAGAATGTTGACATGCTAAGCTGGAGCTCCAGAATAATTACACAGGAACATTGAAGTTGTTGTTGTTGTTGCTGGGTGCTTTTTGTCTGCAGCTCAAGGTGGAATCGGTCTGTTGTGCTGCCTCCTCGTGTGGGAACAGCAGATACCTTATAAAAAGAACGGAGGCAGAAGCATGAGTCAAAGTTGAGTGTCATTTCTAAAAGAAGTTTTAGTTGAGGCAAAGACTAATGGGAAAACTTCATACATTATTAAACAGGGCAATTCTTCACAAATGGCCGACAGGGGAACTTGTGCAACCTTGTGGAATAAGTCATGACTTCCACCATTTGTCTGTAATCTCCGCTGCTATCATATATATATTTTTTTATTATTATTATTATTATTATAGACTTTTTGTGAGGTGTTTCTACGAAACTCTGACCTCCAATTTTAGACATTTTGCTTCAGTTTTATTGGTTTATGAAATCCATTCCACTCTCAATAAAATCGAAGTCTGGAGAGTTTATTGGCCATGAACCCAAAATTTCAGTGTTTTGTTTTTATTGCCAATTTGTTCTCGAGTTGTTGGCCAAAGTTCCTCTGCATTGAAGATTGCAGTGCCTTTTGGGCAACATTGTGAGTGAGTCCACTGTCTCGGACAAGAGTTTATCCCAAACTTAGGGTTTCAGGAAGCTTCACTGTTGGCTTGACATGAGACTCATAGCATTTACCTTTTTTTTTTTTTTTTTTTTTTTCTGTCCCAAACTGTCTGAATGAGGATTCAACAGAGGACATGACTCTAAGACACTCCTTGTGCAGAATGTCAGTGTGTTTTATTGTAGACTGATGGTGTAATTTTCTTAAGATGAGGCCAACATCCACAACCCGCCTGCTGCCATTCCAAGTCCTTTAGTTGAAAACTACTGTGCAGACAATCCTGATGCTTTCTGGTCTTGTTTTTAAAACTAACTGAAGCTCATGATGATTTCACTAAAGACTGATTTGGCTTGAATTTTGCAAGCTGTGACAGTGTTCTGGTTTGTGAAGTCCTGTTGACGAAGTCTGCATGTGTGTCCTTGGACCTAACCAGTTGACAAAGACGTGTTCAAGCGCCACTCCATTTAAAGTGGCCACTCTCCTCTTCTAATTCGGTCTGAATGACAGGAATATTAGCAGCCTTGTCCTTAATGACATTTCCCCTGAATCCATTGAAGTGATGCTATTAGGTTATTTTATTTAGCAGGGATAAGTCGGTGTAAAGGTTTTTTTTTTTGTCATTTAAGTCTTATTAGCCATGAAAATGTAGCAGTTAAGATGCTTTAACAAAAGAAGATTTCTGTCAATGTCAACATTTTTGACTTTTTTTGTAACTGACCAATTTTAAAGGCAAGAATAAATGATTTTTATTATAGCCATCAAAACTGACGATGTAGATACAGAACGAGGGTTTTTATCGGTTTGGCTCTGGGCCTGATTAGTTTGTAAAGTTGTGAGTATGCGTTCTTGGCATGACCTCCAGAAGATCTTAAATGTTTGGCAGTAATTTATTTTGCTGTTCCACATAACGAACCAAATCGGTGTCATAAATGGATAAAAACATGAATATTCAGTCTGGTTGTTTTTGTTTGTTTGTTTTTCTGCTCCTGTGAAAATCTTTACCTTGCTTGCGCACCTCCATCAGTTATAATCACAAGTCATCTGCCAGAGTTTCTTTTGGGCTGGATGATGAAAAAGGTTGGAAACCACTACCTTACATATACGACTCCTGCAGAGTTGATCCTCCGCTGGCTTCTCGTCCTGCTGCTTCATCTCTGCGTGAACTCGGCTCCAGCCTTGTTTCAGCCAGTTGAACCAGTTAGTGTTGCTTTCTGTAGCGCTGAAACTCCCAGTGAATGGCAGATGTTTTACAAATCTATAATTTTAGGATGCAGATGTTGCAAAGTGTTTGAAAACTATATTAAAATTATAGGGGGAAATACATACTTGATACCTGTTTTATTTTTCAAGGTTGCGCGTTCACAAACAGTGGAGAGGTCTGTAATTTTCATCAAAGGCACACAACTGTGGTAGAAAATAAAGAAAATCACATTGTGTTTTTTTTTAATTATTTGTATTTTACTGCATAAATTAAGTATTTGATCATCTACCAACTTGTCCACACAATCAGACTCTAATTTCTCCACTTTTGCAAAGACCAGAGAGGGACACGAGGGACTCGACTGTAAACTTACACAAGTCTTGGATGAACTATGAACAATAGGCAAGCAGCCTGGTGAGAATGACTTGCTGTCGGAGCAATTATTAGAAAATACATCTCAAGATGACTGTCAGTCTCTCTTGGATTGGGGTACCATCATAAATCTTGCCTCATGAAGGATCGGCAATCGTGTTAAAGGTGAGAAATCAGCCTAGAACCACACATGAGGACCCGGTCACTGACCCAGAGAGAGCTGGGAACACCGTCTCAAAGGTTACCATGGTAACACACTACGCCATCATGGATGAACATCCTGCAGCGCAAAAGCAACGTCCCTCTGCTCAAGCCACCACATGTCCAGGCCCGTCTGAAGTCCGCTAATGACCATCTGGACGATTCAGAGGAGGCTACGGAGGTCCTGTGGTCAGATGAAGCCAAAGTAGAACTTTTCTGCATAAACTCCAGCTCCCATGTTTGAGGGATAAATGCAATCTCAAGAACAGCATCCTAACCTTGAGCCAGAAGGTGGAAACCCGACTCTGTTCTGGAAAAGGAAGAGGACAGACGGGGACATGCATTGCAAAATTTGCGGCAAAACCTCTTTCATCCAGTAAGAAGATGGATTACGGCTTGGCTTGGACAATGACTCGAAACACAGCCAGAAGAACTAAAGAGCGACAATGTAAGAACTACTTCAACATTCTGTAACGACCAAGCTCGTCTCCAGATCTGAACCCAATAGAAAAACCTCTGGAAGGAGCTGAAACCCCAAAACCTGAAAGATCTGTATATTATAAAGCCTTGCATTTTGTCACCTTCCTAAGATAATGGCCTACGTCATTTTTTTGCCAAAAAGGATTTTTGTGACCTAAATAACTTTTTGGTATAAAAGAGGTAGGGAATTTTATTCAAAAATCACTTTTGGTAAAAAAAAAAAAAAATGACTTGGGTCATCATTTTAGAACGGTGACGATTTGATTTGATATTTTAAAGCCCATTTTTCCAACAAATACTTCCATTGCTCCTTATGGGCCCCATAAGAAGAAATGCTGTTTTTGGGTTAAGGGTTACGTTTAGGGCTAAGGTGTAAACTGAGTTTAGGTTCAAGAATCCCTGCGAAGCCAGAAAGACGTTCTGTGTGGGTGTGTATTGGTTGTTCTAAGAGTGTCTACATCTTGTCAGCAATATTGAGTTCCATTGATCTGAACAGGTCTCTGCTTTCTGTGGGCGACCAGCTGGCTTTAAAAAAGCTGCATGTACTTAAAAAGTACATTCTTGTGACTGTAAATCACCTGGAAATAAACTTTAAGGATTTCTTCGAAGAGCTGCGATGTGGATCAAAGAGAAGACAATCTGGTGGACCTGTATGCTTCAAACACGAGAAAAAAGGGGGAAAAAACAACCCAAACTCTAACCTTCTTAAAACCTTCTTCATCCTCAACTTTCCTGGCTGATGGAGCATAAAACCTGCGCTGATCAGTAACCAGCCTGTCAAGTGTCCTTGAACATCGCATTAAACCTCCCTGCATGAGCGCATCGGCTAAATACCTCAAATGTAAGTAAGTGTAAGCTGTTCTTACGCTTATCCTCTGTAGCATTGCCACACATCTGAGATTTACCCCTGAAGCTATGAACACTCCTCCTCGTCCTCCTCGGAGCTCATCACCAGTGTCCATCCTGGCAACAGGGATCCTAAAACCAGCTCATCTCTCGCCCTTCGCTGAACAATCTCTGTTCAGTCCGTGGTGTTATAATTACCCTCCAGCGCCAGATACTCGCTTGCGTGCGCGCTCCTCTCTGAACCTGCGTTTAGACGGCATTGTCCCAGTTCAGCGTGTGATGTTATTTTACTTGTCATCGGCTTTGCCAAGACAAGTAATAACTTGTAGTGCTCCTGCCTGTCTACGGCACAATGTCATTAACAGTAATTACCAGTCAAGCAATATGATAAACGCTTATTAGAACAGTGACACTCGAGCCGGAAATCATTTCTTGCCTTAAATCAGGCTGGCATGAAGGAAAAATATTAATTTACACCAGAGGGCTTGGCTGATGTTCATTAATTAAGCTTTCTGCTACCTTGACAGGCGCACCTGTTCCTGTGATTGATTTGTTGCGTGATAAGATTTTCTGCATAAAGAAATTTTGTGGAGTTTTTTTTTATTATTATTTGAAAAGCTGCAACTGAATTTGCGTCTGAATCATCTCCATCTGAGTCAGCACAAAGAGATATTGACCTTTAAAAGGTGAATTTACGATTATCTCACTCTGCATGAACCTTATACGTCTCCCCCCTCATCCCACCATCCTCTAACTGGACCAGTGTCATTATGTGAGGTCACGCAGACGGGACCCCCCTCCTGCTGTGCACTGGTGACAAAGCTTCAAATGGTATCTAAGGTGACAGCAATATAACTTGACTTCAAAGTAGTTTGTGTAAACCATGTTGTCACTGCAGGAGGTCAAGAAGACGACGACAAGCGGAAGGTGGTAACATCTGTGTCAAACTTTATCTGCCCCTCACGAATGGGAATCATAAAATTGTTTCCTATTTTGGGCAGCAGAGCTCTAATTAAGCTTTGCTTTAGCAAGTTTGAAAGACAAATTTGATCATGTTTTAAAACCAGAACACCTGGCTTTTTTTTTTTTTTTAAATCACAAACTACCTTTACACTGTTTTTTAAGGACATGTATCTACTTAAAATGGCAGAAAAAGAGGCTTTGGAGAAACAAGTACAGATGAAATTGTGATAGATGACATAATATGTGACAGCAAAACATGAATGTCAAAAGAATTTTTGTTCTTGACGAAGAATCTATGTTAAATAGACTATTAATGTAAGGGAAACGTACAAAAATGAGAGAGTAAGCACTCTTATGTTCTTCTTACTGTTAGATCCTCTATCCAGGAAATCAGACTGAGTTTCATTAAAGTGACTGGGTGATTACAAAACAATTAGATTCATGGCTTCAAGAGAGGGAGCAACCCAAAGCTGTGGGATGAGAACACAGCTTTGAGTGTTGTTTGTGAGCATAAAGTTTCTCAAGTACAGAGTGCTGTGTTACCTTGGTTTTTGATGATTTTTTTAAAGTGAATGTCTGACTGTACATCAGTGCTTTGACTTCTCATCCAAGCCCTTAATTTGGATGATGAGAAAACAAACTACAGATGGACTGCTGCCATGTTTCATGCAAACACTGCATGTTAAAGTTTGTCTTCCTTATGGAAAAATATGTCGGATCAGTCCAACGCTGACAAAGCTGGACAGCATCATGCATTCATGTCTGACTTCAGTATCCTATACACTGTTACTATGGCAATGTATAACTGTGTGCTCAGTCGCCTAGAGCTTGTTCCTTTTTCTTTTTACTTTACTCTTTTTAACATTCTTCTCGACTTTATCCATAAAAAAAGAATGTAACTACTACAGTGTGAGCTACAAGCCTAAATGCGCTGAAAAGGAAAAGGCTGTAAAAATGCTAAACAGGACATAAGGGAGACGATATGTAGTTGATCAAATAACGGTTCCTTTTTCACATAATATCCGTCCAATTTAGAGAAATCTATGTATACATCTTTCTTACTGACAGCTGCACAGTCATGAAAATGCAAAAAACTTTCCAAGAACATTTCAGTTGAAAGTTATCCACAAGGTCAAGTGTGAAGTTCTTCTCGATAATACGAGACTTGGGGAAACTTTAAGGGCGGGATTGTCAAATGCGGTACATAACAACGTTCATCACCTTGCTGGATGTTTCCACAGCTGTAAGTCAAATCCCTTTGTCACCGTCACTGTGTTACCTGCTTAGCTGTGAGCTAAATCATTTCGCTTATGTGATGTAAGTGCATTTAAAGGTGAAGTCACTATTGATTTCTTGACCAGTGCTTTGTGTGCCTGTCTTGGTTAACTGCGGTTCTCTGCGGGTCGTGTCCTTGGAGTCAAGCATTGTAGTTCCTGTCATGAAACGTTTGTACTAAAATTACTCACATTCGTCTTGCTCGCCTTGGGGGGTTCAATCCTTGAGTTTTCGGATGAGCCATGGAAAGCAGGACTACATTAAGACTCCTGAGACAGACTCCAATCAGTCTGCAGAACAACCTGGCCTTGGGCACAGTTGGACCTTCCCACAGGACAGCGATCCTAGAGAAAAGCTACCAACACGGAGTCGGAGTGGCTCAGGCGGATGTTATGCTCTTTTCAGAAAGTATGACAGGAAGAATACACCTAAATGAAACATCAAGATCATGTCAAGAATGAAGACTAAGAAGATAAAAGAAGGCAGGAAAATCACCTTTTTGTGCTCAACAAATTTGCCACATCAAAATATTTCTAATAATTTGTCTCTTAAAGATAATGCCTTCTTGGTTTTTGATATTAAAAAATATGTTATGAAGTAGCTTAATTCAAATACAAAAGTCTCATGTTCAATCTGTTAGTTTTTTTTTTTTTTACATTCTCCAACAAAAGAAGAAACTAATTTTTCTTTGGCATTCAAGCAAACATGCAACACATTGCAGGACCAAAGTACAAGCGTGACCAAACATGCAACTGCATGCAAAGTTAATATACACATTTAGTGTCAAATTGTTAAAATGTTACATTACCCAGAAGTTGAAAAAAAAATCAGACTTATTTATTTTGGAGAATTAATTAAACTTTTCCCCCCATGATTTATTCTAAAATTACTGCAAAAAACGTAGAAAGGACTATATAAAATCACGTAGTGCATTTTAGTTCAGTATTTAACAGCATTGTCTATTGTTTCTCCCGTATCTTATGGAATTAAATGTTGCTGACAAACACTGCTACTTCCCTAATAATGAAAACTGTCCTAATTTAATTCATTTATTAATATTTTTAACCAGAGTAAATGTTATTTAAATTCCTGTCAAATAACACTAGCGAGGGTTTACTGCTAGTGAAGCACGGTGGTGGTGGCATCAAGCTCAAAGGTTGGCTACCTGCCTGATTCAGCTGCACACAATTGAAACACATCTAATTATTACACAGGATGGTTGAGACAGAACTATGGCCACACCCTCCAACAAAGACCAGGATCCCATTAAGTTACTATTGAAGTTAGAAATCTTGACCTTTATTTGGAGCTAAACAAATTTAGCCAAAATCTACCTGAACTCTGTCTACCAAAATTCTGCCAAGATATTATTCATGGTTTATAAAAGGTGTTTGTTTTGGGGTAAACTCAACCCAACATAAGCTGTTCTCACTTCTATTCTTTTGGTATTGATTGTGAAACATCCATCCTCCTCTCTGACCACCGTAAATATTTCAGAAGACAGTTACACCCTACAAACAAGCAGCAGAAGTTAGGAGACCATGTATAAATACACTCCTTCTGGCCCAATTTTAGTTACTGGGTTATAGCACAGGGCATTTATCATTTGCTGGATACACAGCATACTACTAAAGTGGGGCAGAAATTAGGAATATGCTCATACACACACACACACACACACACACGCACACACACACACACACACGCGCACACACACACACACACAGACGGACGTGAACCTCTGTAGAGCCGCTGTTAAAAAGTTAATATACACATTTAGTTACCGATCATCAAATTCAGTCCCAACTTCTGCTTCCCCTCTTGTTAATTTATTTTATGGTTTTTGACAGGTCAGCAGCATCACGATTAGCTGCAAGTTTGTTGCAGCACATATGCCAATCAAACTGACATGACTGACTTGTGAGACCCCAAGGTCGAAGAGATGTTGATTGCTTTGACATGATCTCTCCACTGAGGACAGATCCCCTCTGCTGTACGTCAGAGTCATCGATTGTCTTTATGTCCCGCGGCAATTTTCAGGATCTTAAGCCGTAAATGCGGTGGCTTGCAAAAGTATTCGTACACTTCAGTCAGATTACAGCCAAAAACCACAACAAGAAGCACAAAGGAGGAAGAAAATTAAACTTTTTATATATATATATAAAAAAAAAAAACTAACTTTGCGGCATGAATGCATAATAGTTTTTAGCTAATTGTGGAGCAGAAATAACACTTCACTTCGCCTCTGCATTGAAGGTGACAGCATCATGCTATGGGATTACCTTTGTTTTGAAGGGACAGAAAAATTGTTTAAAAATGATGAGAAGATAGATGAAGCTAAATAAAAGGCAACTGGGGAGGAAAACCTGTTAGAGAGCAAAAAACACTAGAAAGTGGGACAGAGGTTCATCCTAGAGCTGCTTTTGAATTATAATCAATGGTTGTTACTGGTTCCTAAGTGGGTGACTGTATGTTGTTGTTATGTTGTTTTGTTTTTGTGTTTTTTATGACGCAACCTGCCTTGTCGCTGAAATGTGATTTATAAGTAAAACTGATTGCTTCTGCCTAGTCAATGCAAATTAACGTACAGAGGAGAACAATATTGAATCAAATTCATGCATTAGAATAATCTAAATATAGATCAAAGCAAACATGAGTGCAAATCAGTGATTATTTGGCTTTTTCTCTGACTCGTCAGCGAATGGATTAGACAATCCTAAACGACTTCATATCAACAATCATCTATAATTCCTGTTCCACCATAAGTGCTAACCGTAGCAATGTAGCGAATTTTCTCGAGTGCCTTCGACGAAAACAAGACGCTGGAGCGCTCAGTCTTCGGCTCCTCGCGCTCTTTGTGTGTCTGCCGGTCCCACTCGAGGTAATGATGTGGGTTTAGATGTGCTGAGTGTCTTTTCCTCGTTGTGCTGCTTTGTTTTGAGACGCTAAACTGTTTGCAGGGGAGATGTACGCTCAAACTGATAAACAGCAGCTGCATTTGAGATTTCCCTGTCCCTCCCACGCTATATCCTGCCAAATAGACCGTGAGTCTACTGTGACTTGGTGAAAATGAAAATCCTCAAATATCAGGCAGAAGTTTCTCTCTCCCTCTCTCTCCTCTCTCTTGCTCTTTTTTTCCCTCCTACTTTTTCCCAGAAAGACCACAGTAGCTGAACCTCTGGCCTGCTGATGCAATAGTTTTAAGCAAAGTTTGTATATATGAAAGTGATTCCTTATGCCTTCCCAATGATTTTTCCCCCCCCCCTCCACAATTTTCAGTTCAGCTGCTCTTTTTTTTTTTTTTGGTGTTTGGAGAGATCAAGCTAAACCACGTGCTTTGAGCCGAGCTTGGAAAGGAAGGCTTTAGCCGGGCAAACAGCGGGAAAACGGTTGGGGGGGGGGGAAATACTTTAATTAGGATCCGGGGATTTGTCTGTTTAGTTTCCTGAGGAGAAGGCTGGGATGGGATCTCAGACGTATCAGTTTGGGCTCATTTAATCAGTAAGCGCGGCCCGCAGCACCTTGACCCTACCAGTAATCTATCACTGCTCATACACGGCTCTGCCACCGAGCTGCCAGTGGTGATAGAGAGAATCATCTGGCTCCTCATAATGAAACCCGTTATTTCCCTGTCAACTGTGAATACTTTTTCTCTTTTTTCCCCTCTCTTCCCTCCCTCGTTCTCTCCAGTTTTTTTTTTTTCTTGCCCAGATATTGCCATGGCAACTGTGGATTCTGTATAGAGTGGCTGTTGAGGGTGTAAAGTAGTTCCTGTGGAAAAAATAATCTTGCAAATCCCCAAAACAAGAGCAGATGCAGTTGTAGGAAGAGATGTGGGTTAGGGAATTTAGCATTTCAGGGATTATTTACGCAAAAACCCAACGCAGCAGCCTCTTAATACGTCTCTTCACGTGGCGAAGCTCCGCGCATACCTGTCACGGAGACAGCTCTTTATTGGCCCTATCTATCCTTCTTCTTTTTTTTTCGTTATGGCCTACAGATCTTCATCTTTGACTGGCAACTCTATGGACTGAGCACTGTGTTTTGGGCTGCGATTCGCCTCTGCCTGCCACCCAATTTGACGGCTGTCACCCAGCAGTGGCACAAATCCCGCAGGCCATTATGAGGCTGGTTTAATCCCCAGAACGGCAGCAACAGGAGCCTTTCAAGAAAGGTTTCAGAGCATGATACCCTGTCTGTCACATGCATCCGTGAGCTTCAGGCGAGGCTGCAGTGCGTCGTCGTGATCCCACTCCATCGTTAATGTCGCGCCTTATCCCCAGCCCTCTGAGGGCACTACTGCTCAAGATCAATCACATGCTACATGTGGTGTTCAGATACTTTGTCTCTTGGTTACCGAGTCTTAGTGAAGGCCGCGATTGCTTTACAAGGAATGTTTTTCTGTTTCTTCTTCTTGTTTGTTTGTTCTTCTTTTGCATGCCATGATGTATTTTTAAAGGAGAAGCTGGCACGCCTTTTTTGTATACAGTGGTTTTGTCTGTAGATAATTGCAAAAATGTCTGAGCAGATTTAATTCCAGGCTGTAACGATGTTTGTTTCCATCAGCGTGCGGATGGAATTTCGGTCAGAGCTGATTGGAGGAGGGACGAAGCTAAAACCCATCTGAGCCTTGAAAATAGGGTCAGGGTTCACCTAAATATCAAGCCAGGAGGAATAGTTTATATCAAAGAATGTTAGAATTGCCAAGAGAAAATCTACAATTGCATCCAATTGAAAATATGTAGAAAGATTTGAAAATCGATATGGTCTAGTCAGATGTCTGTAGAGGGGTGTACATCTGGCTACATGTTAGCTTAGCATCAGCTACAGAGGCAGCATGAAGAATGGAAGACTATTTGCTCAGTGTTCTCCCCCCTCTGCATGTTTGACAGTGAGAAATACAACCATGTATTTTTTTTCTAAAGATGATTTCCTTCCTGCTGTCTCATCAATCTTATCTTCTCATCCTCAGCGAGTAAGGGCAACAATGAATTTCCAAATCCAAACTTTATTTGCATTTAAATTCAGCCTGGAGTTTGTGGGAACAGCTGTTTTTATCAATCAGCGCTCTGCAGTTGGTTTGTGACAAGCATGGCAAAAACAAGCAAAAACAAAACCATCGCCGATGATCTTTAGCTGTGGATCCTCAGCATTCATAAACGGACTAAGCAGCATCCCAGCAGACGCTGCATACAGATGGACGCCGTGGATACCGAGCAGTGAGGAGGCCACTTCTCTGAATACGCACAAAAGAGCTTCAGATAAAAATCCAAAACTGGATTATTTGTCCTCAGTGATCTCGCATTTCACCCCAAGAACACTTCCCTGAGGGTCAAGTGTGCTTGTGGGAACATAAAGCTTTGTAGATGTTTCACAACATGATGCAGAGAACTTAGTCAAAGTAAATGGCAGTATAAACCAGGGCAAATTAATTTAAACATGGCAGTTTTTGAGCTGGTGTAAATCAATAAAGTGCAATAACACTTTACACAGTGACACCCCTTCTTTCTTTTATTTCTTATAGCATCTGCCAGTCCCACTTCAAGTCAGACAGCAACCTTTGTTTGAAAGACAACAAAAACTCCAACTCTGCCCGGTGTATGAATAATTTTGGGCCTAAATGTGTAGTCCACGGGGGCGGCGGCTAGCTCAAAAGTTTTAGAAAACCAAGTTGCAGCCCCGTTTCTCTGTATATGGTGTCTGTATATGACAGGCCTTAAGAAAGGCTGCCACTCTGGGTCACTGAAGCCCGGCTGACTGTGTACAAAAGATGGCCATGGCCTCCGGGTTAAAAATTTGAAGCAAGAGCAGAAGTGCCTTGGAGGGAAATCCCACTGAGGCCAGCTGGGAGTTTACTCAACAGAGAGAGAGAAAAAAAATCAATGCCTATAGTAGGTTCTCATTCAAAACCACCAGCGTTTTTTATAACAAACAGTTTTTCATTGAATGGTTCAGCTGAATGTGGCTTCTACTGTGGCCATTTTTTAGCGGACCCCCGCCGCTCTCCTCGACACCATGTGTAAAGTTTCCCACATGCTCCTAGAAAGAGTAGCTTCTCTGTTTTTCCCCTTTAATAATACATTTGTGTCTCCATCCACGCTCATGGTACTGTATGATAATGTCTAATATTTGGGGTTATCACTCGCCATCATTGACGAAATGTCTGCAAGTCTGAGCCAATTGGCTGCTGGCTGCAGACCTGATAATTTACAGTTATGAAACTTGTATGGATTCTCTCGTCTTCCTTTTGACAGGACAGTGAAAAGGGCATTTCTTAAATGCCACTGAGGTATTTTACAGCGAGTCAATAAAAACAGCTCCAACAGCTACTTAAGTTTTAAAAAGGATGGCAGGATAGTGATGAACACTCAAACAATAACCCCACAACTTCAGTTTTCTTTAACTTTCTCCAGCAAATCGTTGTCCTATAGATCACTGTTGGGACTCTATGTCCTAAAACACCTTTGGAAATGTTTTTTTTATTTTTTTTTATTCGGTTCTTACTCCGACACAGAAACTCCATTTGTTATTAAGCGGTGTTTGTCTAACGGAGCAGACTTTGTCAGCATTAGAAATTAAGAAGGTTGAGATTTTCAGTGCATCATTCCCTCATGTAAAAATATCGCAGAATCTTAAAACATGTACGTTGACGAAACCGTTTGTAATTCAGCAACAAACGGGGTGTTGCTCATATACTGTTACTATGACGATACGTATTTTTCTCATTTTTCCTCCCATTTCTTTCTTCAGGGGTTTTTTACTTGTATTGTTTCTCATTGCAGCGGATGGATATCAATCACAGTTTTCAAGATTCTGATTGCAGTGCTTCAGAATCCATAGACAAATCTGTGCGACGTTGCTCGTCCAGTGTAACGTTCACTAAAGCCAGCAGACCGACCTGAACCTCATTTCTTAGTGTCGATCCCAGTTGTTTACCTCCATTCTCTCTGTGCCTCCAAGCCCCTTGGACTAAACATGACCTGGATGCTCACACTCCAGAAAGAGCAGATGGTTTGTCAAATGCACGTCTGAAATACTTTTTATTTTCTGAGTCCCTACTGTGAAAACACATTTTTGTTGCCCACCTTTTAATGTTAATTGCATGTAAATAGTTGAAGTATAAATGCAGCAATGGCATTTGACTTTACTAAGACAAGTGGCGCTAACATAATGTTCGTGCAAAGTTTCTTTTCTACAACCACAGATATTTCTAACACCCATGTTTTTCTTTTGTGTTAGCCAGGGAGCATATGGTGGTGTTCTTTCAGCCAGCAGGCAGCGCACAGCAACAGGTGGGGGCGTGTTTAGTCTCTACAGGAAAACACAGCTACAACAAGCTGATTATATGTCCTCTTAGTCAGGCTATCTGCTCAGGTAGCAAGAAAATAAACAGACATGCCACTCGAAGTTTCCCCAAGCGTAGCTCTGTATGGCACAGCTCTGGCTTAACAGGACTGATGGGTGACGCTCCTCGCATTTTTATGCCACGTCTGTATTTTTTGCACCTGGAAATATTTCCAAACACATACTATTTTTTGTAGGTGAGCAAAAACCTTAACGGTCAGCCTATTGGCAGCAATAAGGGAGGGAGGGGCAGCTCTGTTTGCTCTATGCGCCATAAAGCTTCTTCCACGTATTTCTCTCGCATCCGATTAAAAACATTTTGATTTATAATTGCAGTTTAACATTATTAGCGCCTCTGAAACCGGCAGCCGACCCATTCCTGCTCAGCAAACCGAATCTGTTTACTTTTCATTCACTTCAAACAAATGGCTAAATTAGAAAACTTTTAAGCGACTTTGCCCTCTTGTTGACTTATACAAAAATGTTTCCTCCACTAATGAAGAAAACGAGGATACGCAAGAGGATCCATCTATTATAATTCCTCGTCGTCCTCCCTCTGCTCCTTTTAAGTCTGGCGGTGCCAGGTTGCCCCGGGTACAGTGATTGATGGGCCGCTTGTGACCTACGATAGACAGAGCCACAATTAAAGGGCGACTTATCTACCAGCTGTGAATCTCAAAGATAAATGCTGATAGCACTCGGCCCTTTGATGTTCAATCATGCACTCCACGCCTCGGCCTCAGCTTGTGTCCCCAGATTGACTGATGCACATTTGAATATTTCTTTCCAGCAGGTAAACATTAACATTCAGCTCACCTCCTCGCGCACTCCTCCTCACTCTCGGTGTAATGTCGTCTGTCTGTTTCTCAAAATGAAAAGCAGCACCTAATTTAGGTGTGTTCATCCCCCCACTGCGTGCCAGTAAGATGGAAGTAATGAACATCCCATTATTTTTGAATTATTCATCTCTCTATGTAAGATTTAGCGGGGTTTTTTTCTTCCTTTTTTTTTTTTGCTTTTTTTCCTTTTGCTGTCTCCGCTTAATGTTTCATTCTTTTTTTTATTTTATTTTTGGTCCTTGTTTTTCGCTTGGCCGTGTCCCAAATCCATTCGATCTCTTCTGGAGTACGCCACCGTTGCCTGCTAGCTCCTCTGGGGACATGTTTGGTCTCAAGATTGTTTTATTTGCCCATTTGCTTGCTTGCATGTCCTGCCATATTAGGACAACTACTCTTTTTCCAAGGTGATTGAATCGATTTGGATTCTTTCAAACACTGTTACCAAACCGGTACAGTGTCGGTGCTGATGCTCGTCCTTGAGGGAAAGACTTTTTTTTTTAAAATTCCGAACATTTTTTCTTTTTTATTTGAAGCTAGATAAGTTATTTTAGACCTTTGAAAAGAAAAACCTCCCACCCCTCCGTTACACATCGGTTATATTCAGCCTGAACAACTGGCACCCATACTGACTTGATTCCCTACCTTGCAGCTTATTTTACAGATTTTGCTGGTTAAATTGGCCTTTTCTGCACAGTTATCTTCACTTATGGACACGTCCGTTTCCACAACTCTGACACTAATGTCAAAAATGTGGCTGAGGTGTTGATGCCTTTTGGTTTCAGACAAGATTCAGAGCGGTCTCAGGAATATTACAGTTCAAGGTCAGACTCATAGCTTGCCTGCTTTACTGCAGGCGCACTGATAAATCCAGAGTTCAGATCGATAAACTGAGTGTTCACACAAGCAAAAAAAAAAAAGGAACATGTGCGATGTCTCCCAAAGACCAACAGATATTAAAAACGGATGTCTGCCGCATGTTTTACTGATAAAGGAGCATGTGTGCACCTGTTGCTTTCACTGAAACACATTCAGCTGCAAGAAAGATGCATTTCATTTTAGGCAAAACTGAGTTATCACCATATCAGTTTTTAGGATGTACGGTCTTGTATTGAAATCTGTAATTGACCATATATGAACACACCGGATAGCCATCCACACACACACACACACACACACACGCACACACACGCACACACCCACACACACACACACACACCTATTGGCAATTAAGAGAGGTGAGCTGGCCTGACGATGTGTTTGGACCCATAAAAGGAAGCTGGAGTACCCAGAGAGGTACGAGAAGAACATGGGAATCCCAGACCTACTTTATGAAAAGAGAAAGTGTTAAGAAGTTCATTACCATTCACCCTTTTTTAACAATCTGTCAGGTCTGATCAAAGTATTCAAATTGTGAACAAGAGACGATCCATTCCAGATTTCTTTAGAAATGGTAAAATATTATCAGAATTAGTTGGCAAATTTCTGCACAGCCGTATTTTATTACCGCACTTACACTGATCACAAATAGGGGGGAGGAGTCGATTCATCACTGAATGCAAATAAGCAGCAGAGGACACATTTGTTGTCTTTTATAGAAAATAACATTTGGATGGCCGAATTTCCTTCTCAGTAATTAACACTGTAAAAAGAAAACAAACAAACAAAAAAAAAAAAACAATCATAGTCTGCCTTTTGAGCATTATGGTTGAAACTTTAAATTTAAGTTAAGTATTTAACAAATGAACAAGTATGTTGAAATACATATTCAAAAAAACAGATGCATGGCTTCTTGTCTGGTGTTTCAGCAGCTTATCGACAGCTGAAACCATCTGGCTGGACAGGCTTATCTCCAAGGCCAGCGCCGTCACGGAACGCTCCCTCCACCCAGTGCAAGAAGTGGGAGACAAGAAAAAATAAGGTCAAATAAAAAAAATCATCACTCTTGGGCAACGTCTCCCACCCCATTAGTGACTCTAGAACTGGAGAGCTCCTATAGCGCGCGGCAGCTGAATCCTGAATACACATAGGAACGTCACTGTGGGTCCTTCCCCCCAGCAGCTGTTGGACTCTAATGTTATCACTGCTCTCAAAACCCCCTAAAAGTTGTTTACATTAATACTATTCTTGGCACAAGGTTTCTGTAATAGTAAAAAAAAAAATCCTGTTTTTGCTCAGTTACACCAAAGAAATGTTTGTGTACTCTTCTGAACATTTTGTAGGATTTTCAAAGCAGCATAATTACTCTTATCATGTCAATCTTTATTGTTCAGCCTCTTATTTTTACTGCTTATTTTATGTGTGTCAGTCTATTACCTAGTTTTATTACCAGCTTGTCATTGTTGATCAGGCTTGGTTAGATACCACTAACCAACAACCTGTCAGATAAAAGGTTAGTGTTATTTCAAGCTTAAAGGCCTGTTTTTTAGTGTTAACTCATATTAACGTTATCATACAGCACCATTTCGCTCCTTATGATTTCCTCATTCCACCTGAGGAAGAGGTTCGGTGAAGTCTGATGAGGTACAGTTTCAAAATGGCGGTCCGGGAAGAAGGAAGACATTCCACATGTTTGGTCTTTATCCAACTTCTTTCCCACCAGAATAAACCCAGCATTTAAAGAAATGACACAGCAGTTTTTACATCCCCAAAGGGTTTTATTTTCTCTCTTTGTAGTTGACAGTCTCCTTTATTTTATTTTTTTTCCTCGTGCTTTGTGCCCTTGCTCTGATCTCCGAGCCGACACCATAAAATGTTGCACGTCCTTCAAACTTTTCTTTTCTAAAAAATTTCCAATGAGTGCCCCCGCCACTTTACGTTGTGTGAAATTGCCTCCCCCTCTGCGCCTCTCCCTTTCTTCACGGCCTGTACCCGACGACACGTGGGGTCCAGAGGACTTTTTTTCTTGTGTGAAAATGATTAATTGAGGAAGCGTCCACGAGCGCTCATGTGTAATGATGAAAGCAAAAATCGGCCACACAAGCGCAATTTTTCGCGACCGCCGGGATTTGTAAAGAAAGAACAATTTGCACGCACGACTCTGGACTTCTGCCGAAAGCCGTCTGCCGAAAGCCGTCTGCCTGCGTGAGCGCACGCAGCTTTGCTCGAACATCTGCACATAGATTTCATGCATGTCAAATAAGTAAACAGGCTCCCTTGCCGCATCTGTTTATTTTTTAATTTTTCTCTTGATCTAAACGCAGAAAATCCAGTGAAACATCATTAGACGTCTGAACGAGAGAGGGACGTTGCGATGTCATTTGCCTTATTCGATTGGAAACCACTCAAAAGGGGGAGGCTCTCAATTATGATACTCCATTTGAAAGGGTAATGAAAGTACTGCTCCATTAGTATCTTTTGGGGAATACTAAGTCCAATGATGATCCTTTAGCATTGCGGTGCCCTCTGAATGCCACTGAAATGTTTGTACACAGGGGCACATCCAATGGAAAGCTCTCATCACGTCTTTAAGCGCTGGACGGGTAATGCCCTGGATTGTATTATCATTTCTACTTTCACCCTTCAGCTTTTCATCTGCCTGTCTCTTTTCATCTCTGTATGAAGCATCCCTCCCCCCCACCCACCCTTTGCATATTAGAGGAATTCAAGACTTTCCGTCCCTCTGTGAGTTTTATGTTTTGCTCTGTCAGTTCAGATAATTTCACTGCCGGCCGCTGATGTTGATGAAATTAAGTGTTCCCTCTGACCTTTTGGATGAGTCCACTAAATTATCTTAGTAGCTCGAGAAGACAAATTATTACTTTTTTTTTTTTTTTTTTTTTACATTTCTCCCCCACTCGCTCCCTCTGGACTCAGATTTTGACCATAACAGATGCGGGTGCCGAGGCGCTGAACTTTGTCATTTGCTTCGGAATTATTTCCTTTGAGAGTCGCATCGACTTCCCTGACATTCAATCACATTATTTTGCCGCGATGATTTTTTATGTACTTTTTTTTTTTTTTTTGCCTGCCACCTGTGACCTGAACCGCACACACACCGCAGCGCATGACAAAATGCTGTGTAAATCAAAGCCCCAGGACGCCTCGTACCTATCCTGCCAACCGCTGCTCATGTCGAGAAGGGGCCATTCGGCGCCAGAGACGGTGGCTTTCTGGTAAACAAAGCAGACGCTGCTGAACATGCGGCACGGCGCTCTCACTCCCTCCTACAATATTTTAATTTGATTTCTTCCATGCCACCTGCGGGGGGTGATGCTCTAGCACTCAAATGCAGCTGACGACCTGTTACTGTGGGGGTGTGATAGAGCGTAAGCTTATAGCAGCCATAACCGTTTTTTTTTTTTTTTTTTTTTTTTTTAAGGGCGTGATAGCCCACAGGTAAGTGATTTACAGAAAATCAGGTTGACGCTCTCGAATCCCCCCGCTGGAGAGGCATTGGCCAAGGACAAGTGCTTGTAATTTTTTTGAAGTGTCAGCGTTTCTCCACACAGTTTACCGTGGGCTCTACAGGGATAAATTCACACACAGTTTTTCCATGCTGGAATTGCTTTTTCCAAACGCGTCTTTTGACTCCAGGACCTTTCAAATTGTCAGAAATTGCTGTTTGTAAGCTTGTCTCGACGTAGCTTACCTCCAGCTTCACACATTCACGTCGTCGGGATGTTTTACCGCGCTTGTATTGGACTGATTATGGTGTGCATGGCTGATTTGACTCGGTTTATGGGGAAAAAAATTGAGCATATCTTCTGAATTTATATTTAATGGACATTTACATCAGGAAAATGTGTAGACCTTAACTTATTTAAACATTTGCCTTTACTTTCCATCACTTTTATAATGTGAGATGATTCGAATTACTATACAAATCCCCACGGTTACTACTGAAGCGAGAAAAAAAAAAAACTCTAAACAAAACCAATAACGTGATCATAATATGCAGTATAATCTTTGACAAAAAACTTACTAGAACTCACTTTGATCCAAGCAGAAAATCTGCTCACCATTTGAAGTTCTTAAAGGTTTCACAGGAAGTAACACAATAATGAAAGAGCAAAGGGAGACCAAAGATAAACCGGAACCTGCAGACCCTCCACCGTCGTTAAAGTCTGTTATCTGGGAGCATTAAAGCTTCTCAGTCAATCATAGTGATTTTAGAAACAACAAAAAAACTGTTTGCAGAGTTTAACTGCAGGCAAGAAAAAAAAAAAAAAAAAAAAAAAAAAATATATATATATATATATATAAAATAAATAAAAAATTCCCTTCTCACCCTCCGTGGGTGGTCTCTTTAAATATTGGTGGTTTTTTAAAATATTGGTGGTCTTTCTTTGATGGACGGACACAGTGTCCGTCCATCAAATGGGAAATAGGAATTTCCAGCCATTTCCAGTGGCTGGAAATAAGAATCGTTCTCAGCCGTTGTATATATATATATATATATATATATATACATATATAATTCTTGAAACGCCATCATCCAACTTTAAACATAACTGCTACAAACAGGGTTTCTTTTAAATCTACCTTTCAAATTCTTAATTTCAAGTCTTTAAGAATGTATTAAGAATAGACTGATACAGTTCAAGATGTTTATCAGAGCTGATATTGCCATAGTTAATCTACAGATTCACACATGCCATGGTTCTGAGTTGCAGGAGGCGGCATTTTTGAAGGATTTTTCTCCCGAAGCTACCTGCACACTGAAATGATAAACAGTTGTAGTTTTCTTACAAATTCAACTTATCAATGGAAGTTTTGTTTTTATTATACAGCAAATACATAAAATCCTAAATGAGCAGGTAGCGCTTAGAGGCCTGTGGAGAGGGAAGAAAGGTATTTTAGTGTTGGCAAGAAGAAAGCACAAGATGGATGTTTGCTGTGTTTTCAATATTTACAGCTGTGGAAGTTTTGTTTAATTTTTTAAAGAATAATAAGTGATGAGTGAAGCTTGAACCTCTGCAGAGGAGCAGCAAAGAGCAGCATCAGGAGAGCTAACAGGATTACAGAATGTTGCCTCATTTCAGGGTATTGAATTTTCAAACTCTTCTACCGCGGAAGATGTTGGATTTGGAAAACAATGGCAGCCTGTTGGAAGGACGTCACACAAGGTAGGAATATTTAAAAATCAAGAAAATACAAAAGGGCTGTTTTAGTTTCAAACCACACATACCTGTGTGGTTTGTTCATATTTGCATACAGAACTTTGGAAAAGCAGATTTCCACTTGTTCGCCTTCTAAAAAATCATTTAACAAATTTAAATAGACGCCTCGGCGTGCTTTTAATATCAGAGGTGTTCGCACATCGATAACCTGTTTAAGTTCAGACTGTGATTAGATGACTCTAAAGTGTTGTATTTCCCCTTGATGTCCCAATGACAGACATGAAGATATTTTTAGAATTTCTTTAGATTGGGGCATAATGTGTTGCTTTTTTAGATGTTTTAGCCTAATAAATAACGTGTTAGTGTTAAAGTCCCATTAGTTATACATTATTTAGGTATTTTTCTGTAGTGTCGACATATAAGTCCGCAGACTGGTCAATGTTATTTACAGCCTGGGTTCCACAGAGCGAGGAATCGAAGATGTGAAAAAGAAACAATAATCTCATGTCTAAGCATTAGGATTAACACATTCAGCAGTCATATCAGGACGAAGCTATGACAGCACCAAAGAATACAGAGCCATTAGAGAGCCATTTACACAATAATGCTGACATCTTAAGTTATAGTGATGGCCTTACCAGAATGCAGTATGAGGAAGAAAAACCCCAGCTGGAGCGGGTTGTGTGCTCCGGCAGACAGAACCGAGCCCGCAGTCAGCCACAAGTCTGGCCCTGTCCAAAAAAAAAAAAAAAAAAAGAAATTCACCTCGCTGCACCTCCAACACAGAGCAGTTCTACTGCAGAGAGCTGCTATTTAAAGAAAAGAAGACAAAAGTCGGTGGGAGAATTTCCAGCTGTCAAAGGTGTGATGGTACGACACATGAACTGTCCCCCCTGACCTCTCCCTCCCCCCGCCGCCCCCCATCGCCCAGCTGTGTGAGAGAACCGACTGCCAAACAGGAAAACAACCAGCCGGTGGCGGCGTACCGACTAACAAAAAGTTACAGCTATACTCTGAGGTGTGTGATTGTATCAAAGAAGGCGAGAATGTGGTGGTGACCAACTTTTTTTTTTTTTAAACATAGAACCCAACAACTTGAAGAGCTTTCAGGTCCTCACCATGGATTGTATAGTCGTATAAAGGTTTGTAGGGCTGCGCGGTGGCACAGTTCATTTCCCGCCGTGAACGTGCTGCGGTCGGAAAACATGCCTGTCAGGTTTGCCTGACTTCATTACAATAATATTTGACTTGTACATGCATTTGTAAGGCTTGTCAAATATACTCGCTATGTTTAATTATGTAGACGTCAGCCATTAATAACAGGAGAACATTTTAATCTTTTTTTTTTGCAACTGGATTCAAACTTTAACCTGTAATGTAACCCAAAAAAAGAGAGGTGAGTAATAACACAGCCTTAGAGGAAACACGGAGGTTCGAAATAGAAGCAATAAATCATCAGCCTACGAACAGTGAACTAAAATATAAACGCTTTTGTTTTTGTTCCCTTTTTTCTTTTGGTTATGAGCCGAACTCAAACATCCAAACCTTTTTCTGTATAAATAATAGACCTGTTTCTCTCAAATATTGTTCACAAATCTGTCTAAATCCGAGTGAGAGGACTTCTTTCCCTCCGTCCCTCTTTACAGGTGTGATGTATCAAGATGCTGATTAGACAGGATGATTATCACACACTGCTGGTCTCAATTAAAGGTCAATCTGAAATGTGTAGTTGAATCCCACCTGGGGTCTTTCCTGATTCCCCCCCATGTGTTAGCTAGTTGTCGTCTGCTGGTATTGGTCTTGCACATTAGCTGCGTGTGAAACTGACGGATTATTATTCACAAAGTAGCATACATTATATCATTACGAAGCTGACCCCACACATGTAGTGTATGTACCTTTTTTAAAAGTCATTTTTCTTCATGTTGAGCTTTTTGAAACACACCTGTTGGTTTTTTTTGGTGGCCGTTTGCCACCTTGCCACGACACTATGATGAAAGATTCAGCTGTCATTTGGCGCCGGGGTGGGTTATGATTTGTTTTTCTTCAGGTTAGCCGCCTGCCAACAGTTGGAGGTGGAAAAAAAAAGAAGGAAAAACTCATCTTGAGCCAGCCAGCTTAAAGCTCTCGCTCTCTTTTTTTTAATATTTCTTCTACTCCTGTGCAATAGAAAATTTGATGGCACAGGTGAAAACCCGTTATGTTTATCGACTGATATGAGCGATACTGATCTGAAAGCCGTTATTTTCTCTCCACCAGGCTGTCATTTGGCTGGCTGTGTGAATTCAAGCTCGTGCTGGATTCCATTCTTTTACTGCCAGGCGGCTGCGTGATTTGTGCTGCGGCAGTCTGGACTCGGCAGCTCAGTGCTGTTTCCTGATAAAGGGGTCAGGCTCAGCCTCACACCCACCGCCGGCCCACGGTGTCACTTAGTAGTCTGTTTCCTGTCAGTCTGCTCCCAGTGAACAACAGGTCGCTCTCCCACCTTTCTTTTTTTCTCCGCCAGGTCTTCCACAGAGCTGCCGATCCATTAACTAAACCCCTCGTGCCGCTGTGTCCTCTCTCTCTCTCTCTCTCTCTCTCTCTCTCTCTCTGGGTGAAAACTGCCGGATGGATTTTAAACTTGTTGATTAGTCTGAGTCAACCTCAGAGCCAAAACTGCTGTAGTCACACAATCTCTTCATCATCTGCAGAGAGACACGAGACCACACGGAGGGGACAACAAAGGTTTAGCAAAATGGAGACCGCGTCGAAAGTTCAGATCGGCAGAAGAAATAACTTTTGTAGGTAAGAGCGGAGTTGGAGAAGCACTGCGAGACGAAACGGCTTTGATCGCTGCATCAAAGATCAGACTTACAGAGCCTGGAAAGGTTTTCTAAAAACAAAAAAAAGAAAGATAAAAGGACTGAGATTGGGAAAAAGAAATGAGCTTCTTATCTTTTTTTCTTTCAAAGGATAATTTAGCCCTGAGACATTGTTCTAGTCAAGATTTCGCTGGAGTTTGAAAGACGTTTAAACATCAAATTCTGAAAAAGGTCCGTCTTGAAGAGGAACCACAGCAAGCCGACCAAACTTTACAGTTTCCAGTTAAAAGTTTTCCTCTTGATTCTGCCGTGTTTGGGCTTCTTGTTTTGCTCCGTTTAAGTAAATCGGCTGGCCTGGGAATACTTGACCCGGGATTAAAACGGAAGATGGATGGATGGATGGATGGATGGATGGATGGAGTTTTTACTTGTCGCTTGTTTTTACCTCAAATGCTCAATAGAGGGCACTAGTCTCACACCTGTGCATTACCAAAGTGAAAAAGAGAAAGAGGCACTGATTTCTAAAAAACGAGCGACTGAAGTTTCCAGAAGCAGGAGGGTTTAGCCGCCATCTTGCTGTTTGGACTGAAGGCTGGTTGTGCTGCAGGAGCTGAATTTATACAAGGATGTCAAATAAGCTTATTTAAAATGATCCTCCACTCAGTTATTCTATTCATCTACACACTGATAAAACTGATCTTTGAATTTGACTAAACATCACGACTCGCGTTTATTTTGAAAGGGAAATAAATGTGTACGACACATTTAAGGGTTGCAAAACACAACTTAGAAGAAGAACTCATCTGATATTTTAATATTATTCTCTTTTAAATTTAAGGGTCCTAAGGTTTACTTGTTTCATTGCTTGGTTTAAAAAAATCGTTGCGTCACCAAACGCATTATTTTCCTCCCATCTGATCCTAGAATGTTGCAATCACTTATTTTGTATATACCTTGATAAACCGTCTAGTAATTTGAGTAATTTTTTAATAGGTTACATGAAAAAAGTTTCACACTATTTTGCTTCAATGTTTTCTGTTGCTTATTATAGTATTCGGTTGATTTTCAACACAGAACAGCACCGCTTTAACAAACTGCAGTTTTTAATGCCTGAATGTGTCGTGGTGGCTCACCGAGCCTCCAGAATGGCCGGCGCACGGTTCTGTGTAATCTGTTTGTGCTTCCCGTCCTCGTCTCCATGAGCTCACAAACACATTATGAATTTAATCACACGCTTCTTTCGTTTGACGCCACAATGACAGTTGCTGGTCGCTCGCTGAAGAAGTCCTCCTTCTTCTTTTTTTTTTTTTGTTGGCGTCGCTCCAAAGTGGGGAAATCCATCAAGTTGCCGGCCCGTCTCCCCCAAAGAAAAATCATCTGACTCTCAGCTCTGCTTTGAGACTCAGTCAGAATTCAGTCAGACGGAACTCCTCCGAGGATTCGTTTTACTGATTCATTCTCAATCACGCAACAGACACGCCGACGCCGAGGCGCGCTGGCAAACACGGAGCCCCTTCACTTGTTCTGGCTCTGCAGGCTTAGCATCAACAGAGGCTACCGCCACATCTTGCTAATTGATGTGGCGGTCGCTTCATTTTTTATTTTTTTATTTTTTTTGTCTCCCATGGCTGCTCGGATATCTGATTCATTCAGCCACTTTGCATTTATTTTTGCCCGAAGGCAGAACTGTGGAACGAAAAGTCCAAATCTGAGACCATCAATTCTTGCGTATAAAAGCTGTCAATAACATAATGCTTTGTCAATAATACTTTAGGGTTGCCGTTAACCTTCGTCCAGGGGTTAAAATCAAGGAAAGAAATGAAGATGTCATGAAAAATATTATATTTTTGATGTTTTTTTTAATTGACATGAGCAAATGTTAAGGTACAATCTATCACACACACATATATTTTATTGTCAGACCAGTCCCAGTATATCATCATGCCCTGTGATCCCATGCGACGAGTTTTGCTTAATAAAAAGTTCCCACCCACAGCCACCTTTCTCAACAAATATATTATTCCATTTTAGCTTTTACAAGACCCTTAAAAATAGAGCACAGAGGTAATAACTCATTTCTATGAGTCCAGCAGTGATAAACAACGGGGTGGTCAGCTAAATAGGTGCAGCGAAGTCCAGAGACAGAGCGAAACCTGACAGAAGCGTCTTTTGGTCTTTTAAACCTTAGCCATCAACAGAGTCAACGTCTCTTCAACATAATAGCCCTACAGATATATTCATACCCGTTGAACTTTTTTGTATTTTATCACATCACAGGCAAAAAAAATCCAGCGTCTTTTATTGGGATTTTATTTAACACACTAAACTGGAACTTAACAGGCCAGAATACCCCAAAAAGGACAAAATCTTAGCAAGTATTTTTGGTCTACTCTATACTTTATACTACTACTTTCTAGTCCAAATAACTTTATAAGACAAAATGAACTTAAAAGTAACTTTTCTGCTAAAAAGTAGGAGTTTGTTTTAAGCATATAAATACTTAATATTGATGGAAAAATACTAGTTCCATTGGCAGATTATCTCACTTATAACAATACGTTTTTGCATCGTTATAAGTGAAATAATCTTCCAGTGGAACAAGTACTTCTTTAACAATTTTAAAGAACTAGTCACTTGAAACGAGCTTCTATATCTTGCAGAAAAGTAACTCTTCTGCTGTAACATAAGATGTTGAAAAAGTTAGCAAAAATGGAGATTTTGCAATTTCCTGCACTTTTGGAAAATGAAAACAACAACAACAAAAAAATCTTAATATATTGTCTGCACAACCGTTCACAAATGATGTATTGAATTTGCACAAGGGAACGTCAAACCTATGCCACAGGCAACGTCTCAGTCAAGCGAGTGAGACTGCGTAAAGCTGATAAAACAAATCGCAAACATCACCAAACAGGATCCCAACGGAGGGAGAAACTCACCCACAATGCTTCATCCAAAGAACATTAACACAGATCCTTTCATTATTTTAAGCGTAATGACCATCCTCCCCACCCCCCACCCACGAGCACCCCTACAAACTGACAGCTTGCAACAAGCAACGGGAGCATGAAAGGGAATTAACCAGGCATATTCTTCAAACACATCAGAGCACGTCGTCACATTAGGTGTAATGAGCTCAGATGGCTGTGCTGTTAATTAATCTTTATTTTGTGCCGGGCGCTGTCTGCACCATTTTATCAGTTTGGTATTTCATCAGACTCGGCGAAAGAGTGTTTGTACTATCGAAACGTCGTCGTCCAGTAGTGAAAAACAAACCCCCTACCCACCACAAAAAAGGAACTCGGCAAGCAAACGATTGAACGGAACACTTTCATTTTCATGAATCAAAACACTGATGCTGCAGAAGTGACGGGAGAAAGAAACTGAGAAGGCACCAGCACAGATAACGAAGGAACACAGAATTATCTATTTTTTTATACGGAAACATAAGAACCTTGGAGCATGAAAAACTGGGAGTGCTAATATTGTATTTAATAAAATACAGGCATTGGGATGGGTGAGCTGTTGCGAGAGGAGGTCAGAGAGAGACCAACTGAAATAAGAAACTGGGAATAACAAAGCAATAAAGCTGAATACTGTGATAACTTTCCTAAACTGGAAGCAGAATTAGAAACTAGAAGTTCACAAAAATAACTTAACAAAAATAACAATGAACCCTTGAGATTACGACAGCAGAGATATGCAGTGTTAATATACAATCAAATTAAAACTGCTCACTTTGTTGTCTCTGGGATTTGTTAGAATTAAATACTCACTGATCTCGGTAGGGAGAGAACAAAGACAAGGCATGAAGCAACAAGACTGGTGAACTGCTTTTTTGTATTGTAATTTTTCATTTATTAGAAATTAGCCATTAGCTAGCCCAAGCAGACAGGGAAACTGGTTTTGGGGTGAATAAATCCGACTAACCCTTTTTTCCCATTTCTAGATCTGCCCGGCACAAAATGTTGTAAAATTAAAGCAAATTCTTCTTAGTCTGCAAAAAAGGAAGCCAAAAATTCTGCCCAAGTTATTATGGACTTGATGATGGATAAAGAGTTTGTGCAAATTTAAGCAGTTATGTCTGGGACATTGTACGGATCATACATTTCTGACACCTGACAGAACTCACCTGGACTGCTCATGCTGATAAAGTCACTTCCTCTCTTACATTTTACAATACCACAAAATACAATATGTGTTTGCTATTATTTTTAGTCTTATAAGTGAAGTTATCTTTTGTATAATTAGTCAACTTTGAGAAATAAAGCATCAGACAAATCAATAAAAGACCCAAATTATTGTGTTGTTCATTTCCACGTTGCATGTGTACAAAATTCTGATCAAATCACTAAGAGACCTTCAAAAAAACAAAAAAAAAACAAAGGTGAGATTATGTCAGAACATCTGTATGTCCCTTCTCATGTCAAATCATGATAGTACTACCACAATTATTACACACTGGATTTATGCAGACATGACTGCAGTGAAACTCCCAGCAGGGTGAAGATGTTTGCATCAGTGTGTTATTTTTGTGTGTGTGTGTGTGTGTGTACATGCGTATCTTCAGAGCTCGTGCTGCTTGCTTTAAACTAACATCAAGTGGGTCGTATACAAGAATAGGAACAGCTGTGGGCTCGCTGCGCCTGCAGTCGTCTGTGTTTGCTTCTAGACAAAGTATACAGTTTACTGCAAATGTTGCATAAATAAAGCAAATTTATGGGTATGCTCAGTAAACGCAAAACAAACTCCTAACCTCATTCGAGCTAAAAGTCTTTAAATTCTCCATGGAACATCCTAGCTCATTAATTTCTAATTAGCTAGCGTCTTGCAGCCGTAGAAAAAGCAACGCGAGCTGATCAACTCAAAGAGCAGATATAAGCACAAGGTGTCTGCGCACAAAATTTTTATTTTAAGTTATTTTTTGTCTACACCGGCAGTCGATTTTGAAGAAGTGGAACACTGGTCATTGTTTTTGCTTTACAGTTACAACCATATGTGCAGATTTAACTGAGTAAGAGGTAAGAAAAAACAAAGAAAAACACAGCTTAAGAGGGGGAAAAAGAGAAGACACATGACTTTTTTTTTTTTTGCAATTTTTTTCCATCAAGAGGCAAAGATAACCCTCACACATAACAGCTTCTGAAATCCAATCAAGCCCCTTCTTACTAATGTTTTTCTTCCATAAATAATTGTAATTAATTCAAAAGATGGCTGCTGATCTGCAGATGTGTATTGATTGTCTTTTAAGTAGCTTTTGTTTTGCTCTGACTCGCGAGCCGACTGCCAGGTTATGATTTCCTTTCTCCGGTTCTTTGATTGTCTCAATCAGTAACTCAAGAGTCAATGTGCTTCTCATTTGCTTCCGTTAGTTCAGCCTTTCTGCTAATCTATAGTGCAACTAGCATTTATATGATATACTATTTAATAATTCTGGGTTGTTTTTTCTTTTTTTGTTTTGTTTTTGTCAGTCATAGCTGAATACGACAGTAAAAAAAAACAAAAAAAACAAAAAAAGAAAGAAATTAAAACATAAAAAACCTGTTCATGAGCTTTCCTTTTTTATTCATTTGGTGCTGAAAAGGAAGCCTCTCCACTTTCTGCATTTATAGAGAAATCTAGTTGAGAACATTGAAACAGGAATGCATTTTAGTTCCAGGGTCAGCTCCAGTCAGACCGTTCCTAACGTCAAGTCACATCAAGTACCGCCGTTTTACTTTTTTTTAACTACTACTTCTAATTTTTAATAAAACAAAGATGCGTTGTCAAGGCCATACATCGCTTTTGGCTGACTTTGCGCTCACTCTGCAGGTGTGCGCTTTCTGCCAAGATTGCAAAGTTCCTCATTGATCACATTGAAGGCAAATATTTTAGGCGAGACTTGGATCATTGGATCTAAACCCCCCACCCTTACAGACGCTTGAAGAATTATGCAGCAATTAAACCGAGTCACATAATGCAAGCTCAGTTATCAGAGAGCAGAGATATGCAGCCATGTAGAGATAACTTGAAAATGATTACACAGCGGTATCTGTCCTTAGCATTTGTCACGATCAGAACAAGTGCCGCCGGTGAGTAATTATAGAATGAGTGAGCTTAATGAGCAGAGGTGAGTGCTTAAAATGTGAGTCATGTCTCCACATACTAATGATGGAGAAGGTCATTTAAATAATAAAGACAAGTATGTTCTTGAATCATGCTCCAGTTTCAGAGGAGGGGATTTGAATTTTGAATAATAAAAAAAAAATCTAAAACAATATGGTGCTCATCAAGCCTGTTAAACATTTGAACTTGTGTGGGTGCAAGGCAAACATGAGTTGTATTTTATTGTTTACTTTTACCTAACTTTTTATATTCCTGCTCTCGGTGCGTTCAAGGTACAAAGATCACTCAAGTTGCCACGGATTTCATTAAAGAGCACGGCGGCTTTTATAGCACAGCTCCTTCTTGGGTGGAAAGAGAGAAATCTTTGATTCTAATGAGAAAATCCAGACTTTTCTAGAGTTAGTTATCATCAGTATGCGAGACCGAGTTCATCCAGCTGCAAGGTGTGCTGTAGTGTAATCCTGTTGTACTCGCCTTTTTTCTTTTCTGCTGAGTCAGCCAAAGCCCAAAATCTCTAGCGATAACCTGTTATAGCCGTGACCAAAGTGCTGCAGAGCTCAGTGCTTCTCCGCACAATGGTTCATTGAGGACGCCTTGAAATTTTAGTGACTCCTACAGAAAAAAAGACGTTTTTTTTAAGGGTCCTTGAGGACATTCTGGCTCTGCTCAGTAACTACTTCCCTTATGGACCCGGCTGATCCGAACCGCATGACGCGTAAATACGACTTTACGGTAATGAAACTTCAGAGTCTGGCTTTTGTGTACACCTGTAAGCACGGGGAGTTCAAACACTTTCCTGACAAACAACTCGGGGAGCAGAGCACTTTCGTGCCAGGCTCCGCTCAAACGATGGAGGGAGAGCGTGACTTGGTGAGCGATGGGGGGAGGAGGGCTGAGAGGAGGGGGAAGAAGGGGGAAAATGAAAGGCGCATGACTGCGGCGGCCTCTCTGTGTCCCAGACACAGATGGACGTCACGAGACGGGAGTGCAGGCACAGCTGAGGCCTGGCAGCGTTGGAGCACTATAAGTCCACGAATCAGAGAGCTCTGGCGCTGTGCTGATGACGCCGGCTTTTTGGGAACTCTGATCTCACCAGGAACCTCGGGGATACGACACACTGAGCACAGTTGCAGCAGGATTAAAGCCACTTTCCTCCTAAGATCAAAAGTTTTGCTTTGCCGCGCTAAAAGGGTTATTGGAGTTAGGATGTTAAACTTTGATACGTACACGAGTGACTAAGGTAAGGATTAGGGACGCATAGTAGAAAATAAAAATACAAAATCAAACTGAACTCGCAGCACATGGGAAAGGTTTGTTCCACCTTGAACCTTGCTATTAGTACGGAAGCGCATTGCTATCACGCAGGAAAAAAAAAATTTCGAGCGCTATCACGTTATAACGTGATACGTATGTCGTTAAAACGTGATAGTATCTCGTTAAAACGTGATACGTATGTCGTTAAAACGTGATACGTATGTCGTTAAAACGTGATACGTATCTCGTTAAAACGTGATACGTATGTCGTTAAAACGTGATATGTATGTCGTTAAAACGTGATACGTATCTCGTTAAAACGTGATACGTATGTCGTTAAAACGTGATACGTATGTCGTTAAAACGTGATAGTTATCTCGTTAAAACGTGATACGTATGTCGTTAAAACGTGATACGTATGTCGTTAAAACGTGATAGTTATCTCGTTAAAACGTGATACGTATCTCGTTAAAACGTGATAGTTATCTCGTTAAAACGTGATATTTATCTTGTTAAAACATGATAATTTTAGGTCCAGGAAGTCGCGGTATTATGCTAGGCTAGTGCAGTGGCTAACATGAATTGGTCAGGTTTCCTTTCATGTTTGGTCTACAACATGTAGAGATACGGATGCTGCTTTGCACTGTGGTTAAAACCATTAATAGCATGCGTACTCTGAGCAGGATCCTAAACAGAACGGGACTGCACAGAAGGAAACGTCAGTCCGGTCCTCTAGCTGTAGCGGCGTTCCTGACTGTCTGGATCGAAGCTCAAGTTGGCTTCCGATTGTAGCTTCTGATTCGGGAAATGGCTAAAGGGAGATTATAACGGAGGCTCAGACGTATTTGCTGAACAGTTTCTGTTCAGATTTGTTTTAACAGTACACTTGCTGAACTACGGCTGTTCGTAACCAAGCAACCGAAATCAACAGAAGGCTCGATAGTGGCAAAAGACAAAACTAGATCCTGTTAAGCATTCTTCAAAATAAAAGACTTCCTCTCTCCAAAATAAATCATACAGAAAGCTTTGAATTTAATTATTTTTCACGTCACCTTTTGGAATTGTGTACAATCAAGTTAAATTCGGTGAATAATAATAATCATGTAAATTATACTTAACATATGACTTGACATATGACTGTAAATAAGTAACTAATCATGGAAATTATATTTAACATATAAATGTTAAGAAATAATTTGTTCTGCTTTAAAAACGAACATACATCGACACTTCAAATCTGGAGTAGATTATTCTAATCTACGCTAATGGCAGAATATTTCAAACCTAGTTTGTGATTTGTGAAATCTTTATCTGAATTGAAACCTCAGCAATGAGAGATTTAAAAATATGTTTGCATCTGGAATGCATTAGAAATAAACTCCTATCACATTTACAATATTTGTTATTATTTTAACCTTCTGTTTTCTTTCACTTTTTTGTCCTAGAGCACCTGCCTTTTTGTGTGGCTTACAAGGATCCATCAGCTGGGATAATAATGCCAACAACTTTTCAGATTCCGATTTATAGTGATGCAACGTAGCATCAGAGATGAATAATCTATTCCAGATCAGAAGTGTCTAAGTATGTTAGCTTTAAAAGTTTAATAGTTAAAGATGCTACTCATCTCCTTAATTGGTCACATCAATATTATAAAAATTACAATATTGCCAAAATTCTTATATGTTTTCCAATCAGTTTCAATTTCCTCACTCCCCTTTTTCTTTAAGGAGCTAAATATAACTTTTTCCAACTTCACTTAAATGGTAAACGCCCGAGAATGAAACTGTCTCTCTTATATCTGCCATATGACAGAGGGTGTTAACAATTATCAAACCTATTATGTTATTTCAACCCAGATCAGGGCAGCAATGTTTTACTTTACTTCCAGACAGCCCCCAGCATGGGTTACTATTGTGTCCCACTGGATCTCTATGGACTTGTACATGTACTCATCAGGCAGGAAAAGGTCAATTAAGCAAACAAAATACCCATTTCTGAAAAATACAATGATGATCTGGCAAAAAACACTTGATTATTTGGGAGAAATGCAACAACTATCCGATGTAATGTTCACCCATGTAGAGCAGGATTTAAACTGCTAAGAATATAACTAAAGTGTCTGATCTTTTTTCAGGGAAGGTATTTATGTAACTTGAAGAAATTAAAAACAAACATGATAGTCCTACAAAATATTTCTATAACTCTTCAAGTTCAGAGTTTTATTTTATCAAAGCAACACAATAATCTTTATCTACCCTCTTTGTCTCCATTAGAAAACATTATTTTAAGTCACCTATATGGTAAAGGAGAGATGTCTCTTCTTTGCTCCTTGTTTGTCGACAAATATTAAAAATTGTTGACCAATATTTGACAAATATTATTATTTTATTTTTTTATTTTATTTATTTTATTTTATCAGGTAAACCACGTTGAGATACACATCTTATCTTATTTTCAAGAGGGACCTGGGTAGAAGTCTGCAACACACAGCAACCTGGTTACAAAATAAAATTAATTAATGCATATGCAGAAGTGTAAAACAGTAGAAAAGAATTTAAAAACAGTGACACCTTTTAAGAGAATCTCGTCTGTTTTTAAGAATTGCTCGAAATAAGTCCAGTGAAACCAGCTTTGACATCTTTATTTCAGACTGAAGCTGATTCCAGGCTGTAGGAGCCATCACACTAAAAGCTTGCTTCCCTTTTTCAGTTCAGAAAAGTGAAACATGTAAAAGAAAAATATTGTTAAAACGTAAAGAATGGGAATTAACAGACCTATGTAAAAGAAAGTTTAAGGATGCTGGAGCCAAGCCGAGTAGAGATTTATGAATCACGATCATTAGGTGATTGTTTCTCAGGACGTTTAAAGGAGGCCATTCAGCTTTTGCTGATTTATGATTTATTTTGGAGAGAGGAAGTATTTTATTTTGAAGAATGCTTAACAGGATCTAGTTTTGTCTTTTGCCACTATCGAGCCTTCTGTTGATTTCGGTTGCTTGGTTACGAACAGCCGTAGTTCAGCAAGTGTACTGTTAAAACAAATCTGAACAGAAACTGTTCAGCAAATACGTCTGAGCCTCCGTTATAATCTCCCTTTAGCCATTTCCCAAATCAGAAGCTACAATCGGAAGCCAACTTGAGCTTCGATCCAGACAGTCAGGAACGCCGCTACAGCTAGAGGACCGGACTGACGTTTCCTTCGGTGCAGTCCCGTTCTGTTTAGGATCCTGCTCAGAGTACGCATGCTATTAATGGCTTTAACCACAGTGCAAAGCAGCATCCGTATCTCTACATGTTGTAGACCAAACATGAAAGGAAACCTGACCAATTCATGTTAGCCACTGTACTAGCCTAGCATAATACCGCCACTTCCTGGACCTAAAATTATCATGTTTTAACGAGATAACTATCACGTTTTAACGACATACGTATCACGTTTTAACGACATACGTATCACGTTTTAACGACATACGTATCACGTTTTAACGAGATACGTATCACGTTTTAACGACATACATATCACGTTTTAACGACATACGTATCACGTTTTAACGAGATACATATCACGTTTTAACGACATACGTATCACGTTTTAACGACATACGTATCACGTTTTAACGACATACGTATCACGTTTTAACGACATACGTATCACGTTTTAACGAGATACTATCACGTTTTAACGACATACGTATCACGTTATAACGTGATAGCGCTTGAAATTTTTTTTTTCCTGCGTGATAGCAATGCGCTTCCGTACTATTAGCGGGCGTCAAACAAACAAAAACGAAATCTGTTTGAGCAGAAAGTGTTTGGCTGGAGTTTTGCATTCAAGATGGCGCACTGAAATACAGACATTATTACCAACTTTTACGACTGGGGTTTTCATAGAGAGGACGCGTGTCTGATCATTTATTGTGACTTTTCATACAGAAACAACAGAAAAACATAACGCACCAAGTTTGCCATCTATTAATGAGATTGTATTTCGACCGAAAAGGAGCTGAGCATTGCTAAAAGGTGCAAAGAAAATAAACGATGCTTACAAAAATCATATTGCAGATTCGTACTTTCCCATTTTAATCTAGTGCCATTCAATCCAGTTCAACCAACAGTATTCAAAGTCTCTTAACTACGATTACAGTCCAGCTGCATGCAATCTAATTCCAGCTTTAACGCAGCAATTCAGAAAACATAAAGCAGCACGAGCATCACGGACACTGAGGATTGCACCGTATGGTTCAGGGATAACTTTATGGAGATGTTTAAGGAGGTTATAGACAAGCTTTTACAACTTTGAATACTGCACAAAAAACCTTCCTCAATCATCTAATAATGGAAGGGAATATTACATCCCACCTGCAATCCTACAAAGACATGACCATTCACATAACGGATAGCCAACGTGAGAGGAGGCTTAATCAGAGAATCAACGGAGAAGGCTTATTGTAAATCTGTGTGAGCTGCGATATAGAGCTCTGCAACTGAACAGGGAGAATCTGTCGACTTTTGGCTGTGTGCTCCACGAACGTTGCTTTTACGGACGAGCGGCATGAAATACGTCACTGTTGACACATTTTCACTCTGCTACAAGCCACAGTGGAAAATTCACACACAGGCGTTGCCTTGGACACGGAAGCTGACGCATAGTTGAAATGAAGACAGATAGAGCTGAGTACAGGGCAGTTCTGGAAGAAAAGTTATTGGACTGGGATGAAGATTTACCATTCGGAAGGGCAACGTTCCGAAACATACAACCAGAGCCTAGAACGGTTTAGATCGAAGCATCTTCATGTGTGAACGGCCCAGCAAAACTTAGGATCTAAGAATCAAAACTGAAGTTCTGAGATGATCTCCATCCAATCTGACTGAACTCGATTGATTTGCAAAGAGCGGGTAAAATGTTTCCATCCATTATTGAGTAAGCAGCAACATTATTACAGTCACTGAATTTGAAAAAAAAAGAAGAAAAAAAACCTTTCAGACAAGAAACCTTGGTTGTCTAGATGTATGCATTTTAAGAATCTTGATGCTAAATGAAAGATGCAAATAGAAAAAAAGATGCCAGAAGTGACGTTGTCGGGTTCAGGCTCACCGAAACAAAGGCGAAGGCATTTTTCCACCTGGAGATTTGAAAACAACTTGTAATCTTCCACTGGGGGGGTTTCAGCAGGAAGGAAAAGGCAGCAGACAATAGTATTATCCACTTCTGATCCATTTTGTGATGGGAAAAGAATGAGAAAAGAAAATGAACACATTGCCTCAGCGGCTCCCCGAGATGGGGAAAAAGAAGCCGAGAAACAACTTGACAACTGTGAAATTCCTAACAAGTCTGGCGCGTTGGATCTGCTGCACAATAAGCTTTCTGTGTAAAACTGCTAATAAGTTGAAGTAGGAAATAGACGACATGCAGCAAAACTATGTGCTTGCTATAATCCGCACATGCATCGCTGGGGAAATTTCTGAATGCAGGTGGAATGAGCGAGCAGGCAGAATAACAGAAAAAAAAAAAAGAATTTTTGGAATTTTATGGATGGAGCATTTCACAACTTTATTCATTTCCACTTCTCCACATCATCTTTTTTTACTCCTTTCAAATAAGCAACTTTTAGGGGAGGCATTGTGGAACATAGTAACTCCATAGACCAGAGCTGGTTTCCAAGGTAACAGCGAGCAGGCCTCCTTTTGGATCGAACAGCTAATTTTCACACCTGTACCCTTCCTGCGTCTGCAGAGCTATACAGTATTTCAACAGGCTTCATTCCCGCTCGCCTCAAGCCTTCTGTGGCCGGCGAGTAAAGGATGAAAGACCTGAGCAACGCAATAATGCCTCCTCATTCTGTAAGTAATGTCACAGTTGGCTTTATTTTCTTCCTTACTCATCACTGACACGATCTCGGTTTGTCCCATGTCATTCGTTTCTGGGGCTTTCTCTGCTCTCCTTTCCGTTTTGTAACCACTGTCCTCTGTGTGACTGTCGTGATTCCTGATTCAAATCGTCTCTCCAGGGGCCCTTTTATCACTGTCAGAGTGGCCTAACTTTACCAGTTTCTCCACGTGAAATCCTCTCTGAGAGGTCTTATTGAATCCTAAAAGAGCTTTTTTACCCAGTTTGAGATCTGGTTAAATAATAATTTAGTTTGCCGTTTCAAACATTCAGATAAGCTCATGACATTGAGCAAATGTCTTGATCTGTTGGATTTTGTGTTGGATTCTGACTTCCAGAGTTACTAAAAAAAAAAAAAAAAAAGATGTTTGCTGTTGTAATTGTTTTGTAAAATAAATCTAAGACAATTTGCATAATGAGGTGTGATTAAAAAGAGACATAATCTGTGTTATAAATGTGCTGTTGTTCTCTCTAGGTGTTTTTTTTTCGTACGCGTGCCTCTGTTCAATTTAATGCACAATCAGTAACTAACTTCAGGTTGTTTTTAAAATAACAGTTTTATTACATAATATAAATTATAGTTAATGTGAAAATGGTTAAAATTGTAATTTATTCTGAAAGTTTGGAAATCCTGTGTAAACAATCCGGTGATTTTTAGACAGATAAAAACATATGTCCTTAGTTTTTGTGCTGAGTAAATGTACTCGACACTAAAAGCTCAATAGCCTCGCCATTCCCTTGTTTCTACTTTTTCACCGGATTGAGACAACAGTAAGGCAAATGGGGTCTCAACCATTTAATCATTGTCCCAAATAGTTAAATTTGGTACACATTTCCCCCTCTTCTCCAGGAAAACCCTAACTCCTCTTCCATCATCTGTATAAAAATGCTTGAAAAGTTAAATTTTTCCCAGTTGTCTTGTTGCTGTGCTGGTGTGTTCAACCGTAGTGATCTCGGCAGATATTTGGGCATTGGTATGCATAAAGTGTAAGCAAGGACAAATAAAGCTTTTTAGAGAGGTAAACATTTATCAGCGCACATAAGTGGAAGTCTTTGCTTGGATGTTTTCCTTTACAAAAATGAAAAAACAAACAAACACAATACAAAGATAGTGGTTACAATGAAAATTACTCACTGTATTATTGTTTCCCTTAAGGAAATAGTCACAATAAAAATAAAATAAAATAAAAAATAAAAAACCAAACACAATATGTTCCCAGATTAGTGCGGTCACAGCTGCGGAGTCGAGGCATTCGGGTTCCTCCCACCAATCTGGCCCGTTTGTGTTCACACACCCCTTAAATTCATAATCACTACCTGCAGTAATTATTAAGACTTTGTTACGGAAGCGCAGGAGAAAGAATTTTGAGCGCTATCACATTATAACGTGATAGCTATCTTGTTAAAACATGAGTTGTTAACTCCACATGGCATATATATATATATATATATATATATATATATATATATATATATATATATATATATATATATATATATGTCCCATGTCAGTTATTGGACTGGGGACAATAAAAGGCGGCCACCCTAAAATATGAAATTTTGTCACAAGTCATAATGGCTCAGCTGTCCCAAGTTATGCAGGAGCGAGCCATTGGCATGTTGAATGCAGGGATGTCCACCAGAGCAGTAGCTGCACAGCTCAATGTCCATTTTTGGACCATTGGCGAGTTAAGAGTTGGTTTCCTCCCTCTCGGTGAAGGCCGGCGCTTTTTTCCTCTGCTCCCTCCCTGCCCATGCCTGCCCTGCTTGCTCTGGTTTTGTCCTGTCTTTTTCTATATTTTTGGAGCCTTTTGTTGCGTATCCTCCAAATCTACAAATTATGGATCTGGTCAACCGGTCTCTCAATGCAATTGATCAAATTTTCTCAACGAGAAGACTGGGCACAAGGCCAGGGTCAGGTTGAGGTTTGGAACCCTTAAAAGGGCTTGTGCAAATCAAGACAACATAAATACGGAAATAGCAAATAAAGATGACACGAATTGAAACGTTCACATTCCAACAGAACACCACCGGCATTAAAAAAACTGAAAGCTGGCGAGAGCAATTAGCTTCCAAGTGTTTAAATGTTATGTTTAACCGAGACTATTTAAAGGGAGAGAGCTCTGTGGAGCGTTTTAGTTTAATTTTCCTCAGGTTGAGCGCCCGTCCTCCCAGGGCCAGTAACCACACGCAGCCTAATGGCACTGCAGACGTTCTAATTTGTGTGCATCCTAATGACTTCTTCCCTGGGCCCTTTTGCAGTTTTCCTGCAAGCCATGTGAAGGTCAACGCGGCGTCAAAGCAGACGTTAAAGGTGATCTCGGTTGTTTAGGGCCCTGAAAGTTCACACGCACTCGCAACATTCAGACGGTCCTCATTTGTACCAACCATTAATAGGACATCCATGCTTAATAATTGACATATATGCCTAATGTGCACCTTCCAAGTGCAGTGAAATCAGCGCAGGCTGTCTATCATGAGAATTATACCATACAGCTCTCCTTACAAACGGGATGTAAGGTGGGTTATTTTTTTCTCCAGGCAAAAGGAATGTGTTCTCTGCATCAGGGAAGGTCCTTTTCATCTCCCTGACATGCAGCAAACAAGGCTTTTATTCATTTTAGGTGTTGCGCTGGGACTGTATGTTCAGTTTTATCACACCAAATGTGAAGTATCCATCAATGAAAGTCACAACCGCATGTTTTAAACACAACGGGGGCAGCGCAATAAATATGATTTTCAGGATAAATCCACTCTGGTCGTGAGTTTATTATGTTCATCACAGCCCAGAAAACCTTTCCTGTCTTTATGTCCCTCTTTTCCGGTGTTGGAAATCAAACAATGCACATCCTAAGAAGGCTGACTAACCAAGAAGGGAGAATTGGATATGGAGGGCTGCAGGTCAAAACTGATCTTTAGACTTATTTTTCTTTTTTTTTTTTAAATATTCAAACCGCGTAATTTAGATTAGGAAGACCAAATTAACAATGAAGTCAAAGTTGCCAAATGGAAAAATGAGTGCAGACATAATGAGGAAATTCTGCTTTAATTAACCTTGTATTGATCTCTTTATCCTGTAAGCTGTTCATTACATATGAATTAAAAAAATATTCATCTTTCCTTATCTTTCGCTGAGTTGTAAGACAAGAAATGTTTTATTTTTCACTCAGACATGACTGCGCATGACAAATATAAATGCATCAAAACCATTTATATTTTATCCTTTAATCATAAATGCTCACAAAATGTTCCTATTAAAGAAAAAATATCATTTTATTTAACAATATTTACCATAGACAGACTCTTTCACTACCTGAGGGAGTAGGGATTCTTCCATGAAGGGCCTGTTGGGTGAACGCCTCCGTCATCCAACAATGAACATGTGCATGAGATCCATTCAGTATTTTTAGTATATATTTTATCAGAAATTTAAAAAGTAAAAAAAAGTTATCTATTAGTAATCAACAGATGGATTTTGAGAAAATGCATCAATGAAGATGCAAAGTAAATGAGCAAAATATTGATTGATTTGCCTATAATCAGTGATCTGGATGTCAAACATGGTAAAATCTTTTTTTTTTAATTATTATTTTTCGTGAAATGGATCAAAAGTAAGAAATCCAGCTGTTATTTGGCCAGTAAATGCATCCTCAAGCAGAATATGCTTTGATGCACTTTTTAGTCTTAGAAAAATCAGAGGGAGGTAGGATCATATACTTTGATGTGTAAACTGGAGCAGTCCAATATCTTCTATTGGATTCAAAACTACTACTTTTATCAAAGAAACTGCAGTACTGTTTGTTTTCTATTTTTTAAGTGTTATGGTTCTTAGAAAATGTTCTCAGATTGAGAAACTCCAGCAAGGACCTCAAAGAAAAATTTCAATTGGTGTCTGGGAGGAAAACCTTGATCAGTTCATTCCTACTGCTGAGGTACCATTGTTCTTTTTTTTTA
Organism: Poecilia mexicana; assembly: GCF_051168715.1. NCBI lineage: Eukaryota > Metazoa > Chordata > Actinopteri > Cyprinodontiformes > Poeciliidae > Poecilia > Poecilia mexicana. Next base: position 23,773,783 of record NW_028263385.1, on the reverse strand, counting down.
AAATAGAGAATTTGTGAATTATAAACTTGTTTTTGGAAGCCTCTGTAATCACTGTAATATATTTCTGTCCAGGTTTGACCAACCAAAACTTTTCATTATTGTCTCAATTTAAGGAGTTTGTGGTGTGTGCGAGAGAGAGAGAGAGAGAGAGAGAGAGAGAGAGAGAGAGAGAGAGAGTTGGAGTCATGGCGCTTCTCCTCCTCTAGACTGTGCCTCTCTTGAGCCGTGGGCGTTGTTATTTATATCTTTCCATATTAGTTTATTTCTTTTTGTTGAGTGTATAACTATTTTCTTGTTCTTTTTCCCGTATATTTTAGCTTGGACTCTTATTTTGGTGTTAGTCTCCATCCCTAGTTAGTAAACCCTTTTGTGTCTATAATCTGTCTCTCCTTAGCTCCTTCCTCTCCACTTGGCTGTCATTCATTCTGCTGATTATACTCACCTGCTGTCCATGTCACTAATCACACCTCTACCCTACTTAAGCTCCCCAGCTCCTTCTTTTGCTCTCATCTTAGGTCCATGGTGTTCACTCTGAAATGTCCTTTATTGTTTTAATCTCGTCTAACTACCATGCATTTACTGATACCCTTAATGTGTAGCTGAAAAGTTAGTTTTGAATTTGCTAATGCTATTGAAACATCCCAGTAACGCATATCCAACAAACCTCTGCTATTTCAAATATCACATATCAGTCAAAATGTTAACTGCATATCATGCTTGTGATTTTTTTTTTCTGCTCAACAGTTGATTTTTTTTATTTTATTTTTTTTAGTGGAATAAAGCTTAATTTTAGAGCCAACTCACTCCTATATGTCCCATCAAAGCCCCTGAGAAACACAATGCTTGTCAGTCTGAACTTGTAATCAATAACAGAGCACAGGGACAAGAACACAGGGACAAGAAAACAAGCTTGGCTCTCATCGACACATGGCTTTTGCGTTTCTCGTTTTGTTCTGGTTCATGTTAAAGTGCATTCGCTTCAAACTCGTACAGTAATTGCAGTTAAGGGCGACAGAAACAGTCGTGCCAGGTGAAAGGAAAGCATCGCTTTGCGGCTTATGTTTGGCAATTTAATAGAGCTAACAACTGGCCTGACCTCTGCTCGAATAGGTGCAAAGCAAAGTGCTGCATGCCATTGTAAAACCCATAAAGTCTGATAGCACACAGGCACTGGGTAGTCATGCTCAGATGTGTGTTGTGTGGTGTTTATTTATTTTAAAAAAAAAATTTGCATTCATCCTGAAGTTAGACATTCAAAATAACCTGTGCCAGATAATGGCTGCAGTCTGTGGCGGTAATGGATCCGTGTGCTGTACAACGCTGAAGGAGCACACGTAGGAGACGGCTGATGATTAGACATGGCAGCGTTGCAGGTGTGCATACTTATCCAGGGACTGTAATTGCAGTGGGTTTTTGGAAACGGGGCAGAGAATACAGCAATCTAAGCAGTTGAATTGGCAGCTTCTCCATGGCTGTCCTGAACAGACTGCTTAATAAGGATCCCGTTGACCAGAAAAAGAGACGGAGCGTGGCAAAGAGGAGAGAGAGGGAGAGAAAGGCAAAGAATCTGTTACTGAGGAGGGTTACTATAGCTGGAGGTTAAAAAAAAAATAGGTGAGAGATCGAGAGACAAGGTGGCAAGAGGGAGGACGGAGGGGGAGATGGACAGAAAGCACGAAGCAATGAGGACGGTGAAGGATAAGGAAGGTTGAGAGTTGTACCTCGGAAAATCAAGCAGCCAGTCGATTCTCCAGAGAGGCAGAGAGCCCAGGCTGTGGCTGACTGATCCAGTGCTGTGCTCCACTGTGTGAAAGGGGCCAATAACAGGCTGAGTAATGGGATTGTGCCATTGCAGATTGTGTGTGAACAGGTTGGGTTCTTGGGTGTTCCCTCACGTCACGTTAGCACCGGCGTGAATGAGGCTGGACTGAGCGGCCCGTACGCTCCACACGGGAGGCTTAGAATAATGGTGGATATTGCACTAACATAAGGTGGTACGTGTTCAAATGGTGTAAACAAAACAAAAGGGGTCAGCAAGGTTCCTGTTCATTAGTGTTTTAGCTTGGGCACGTCTTGAATTATGTATGAAGCTATTTAATACAGTTTTGAAGATCTCCATTGTTCATATCAAATCTCAGAGACTTCTTTGCTGTTTTTTTTTCTTTAACTATTTTGAGGCCATTAAAAAAAAAAAAAAAAAAAACTCCAGCATTCATCACCTCTTGTTTTGTTGCCAAGTGCCCACCAAGACCGTGAACTCCAGTTGGTACCTTGCAAAAGTATTCATGACTATTGATTTTGCCATATTGCAACCACAAACTTCAATTTATTTCATTGGAGTTCTGTGTTTCAGAACTACTGCAGGATTGTGAGACGACAACAAAATGGTGCATTTTAAAAATAATAAATAAATAAAAATACGAGAAGTGTGGCATGAAATTGTGTTTCGTCTGTATCATGAAGACCGAGCAACACAGCAGACGGGCCAGAGATGAAGTTTGAAATAACTTTGAAGCCATTTTGAAGCCATTTTAAATTTTAATATTCCACACTCTAAATTTTGCATGCAACACTGCTTAACCTATTGCCCCAAAATGGAAAGAGATTATTGCACAATTGCAAAGACGTAACATAACTTTCAGATTTAAAAAAAAAAAATTTTGTGAAACATTTTGAAAACCTTGCATCATTTGTTTTTCACTTCTCATTTATTTGGTTTGCTTATTTTTTTTATAACAGTCATTGTACAGAAAGAGCAGCGCTTTCTCAGAAGGAGCCCACAAATAGCAATCAGAACCATGGAGGTTAAAAAGTTTTCCAGGAATGCATACTTGACGGCTGTTACACTGCTTTGCAGATCAAAAATATTATTTTTTCTTGTATAGTATATTCTTGGACAAACACAGATTCAGAAGACAAATCAGCTGCATTGAAAATCTATAAAACGCAGTTGTGGTAAAATGTGAGTCTAAGAATGTTCAATTCTTATATTTTTTACGTGAAAGTTTTTTTTTTTTTTTTTCAAATACCAGATCCTGTCTAAAATTAGAGAGATGCGACCTCAGATGAACAACAACACCTTGCACATCGCACCATCATTATTTATTTAACAAAAGCTGGGAGGGAGAGACAGTGAGAAGAAAACCAAATATGCAACAGCCCTGAGCTGCAATAACTTTGAGGTAATTGTCTTTCGAGTGACCTTATCAGTCTCTCTCATCATTCTGGGGGGAAATGGGACACTTCAGTTCAGTTCCTTGAGGTTTGCAGATTTTCTTGTGCACAGCTTCCACAGTGGTTGAGGCCTTGAAACGATCCTCGGCATGAAAATTCTGCATTTGGGTTCCACCGGACTTGACACTTTTAAAAATCCCCGTCCTGACTACGTCCTCTTGTTCACAGGACAGTGTTCTGAAGGTCTCGTGTTTTATTCAGGTGCAGTTGCTGCTCCATCTAAAGTGTATTCTCTCGCCAGTCCTCTTTAACTGAACTCCAGTCTGCTTGTCTAGAAAGTCTGGCTTGTTTGGGGAGACGTGAATGCACAATCACACTCTGATACGGACTAAAAAAAGTAAACTGGTCTGCCTAAAAACCCAAGGTTCAAATGCATATGTGAATGGCAAGTGAACCAGAAACCATACCAGAAGCAGGAAGTGGACTAGAACAGGGCATTCTGGGTAAATTCCACCAAAACAAATGCCCAAGTCTAGCGTTGGCGGGAGAATTTGGCTTGTGGTCTTTTGCCAAAGACAAACAAAAATTCTGCAACCATTAAAATCTGATGCCACTTCATTTTTGTTTGTGTTCTGTGACGAAGAAAGTTGCGCTCAGTTGCGGGTTTCTGTCATTTCCTTCGGTGTTTCTTGGTTCAGCACCACCAAAGTGGAGGAGATAGAGGTTTTTCAAAGGGTTTGTTTCGTTCGTGCAGTGTGAGAGCAAACCACACTAGCTGAAAATACAACAGATGTTGCAATTTTCTGGTCCACAAATGAACAGAGTCTATCAGACTGTCGGGTGTGAAAACACCTTAAGTCACACCATGGTGAGGGATCAACCTGGCTTCCAAACAAGCTCTGCCATTTCACATGCTGGACCTACAGAGTCTGTGCATGTATTTTATCTCAGCAATTCAAGGCCTGACCTCTAGGTGGAAAAACCCCACCGTAGAGATCATCGGCAGTTCCCTTAAATGCCATTACACTAGAATACTGGAACTATATCAGATTGATCAGAAACAACAATAAAAATCCTTACAAAGGAGACACTTGATGCCAGTTATTTTGTTTAGTGAGATTGCTGATGTCTGTCTTTGCTCCAGACTGGCGAGTTGCCAAACTTTTGCTTTTATGGAAAGAGTGATTGCTGAACCTAGAAGAATTAACAGCTTATAGCTAATTATTTCTGCCTCATTTCTTGTCCAAAGATATAACATGACTTCAATTGAGAATCAGTGTAAGCTTATAAGCTATATTTGAAGATACTCAACATTCAATCTGACTGATCTTGAGAGATTTTAATAGCAAAAAATTTTAAGTTGTTAGATTAGCCAAACTGGTGAACACAATAGCTCAAGACTTGTAGCTGTAATATTCCACTAAACACACAGACTAAATACAAATCCACAGCACATTTTTCAGATGTTCAGTCGAAAACATTAAACCTGCTGTATGCACTCCTCTCCTTCTACTTCCCTGTTATAAACTGCTTTGTGCTGGTCTATCATGAGTCACATAAAAATCCTTGAAGAATGCTGAAACATGACAACAAAACGTGAAACCATGAGAGGGGTACACATACTTTTCAAGTAATTGGTCACATTCTGCCTGGCTGCTCTGGGTAAGGAGACTGCGTTGTACAGCTATTATACAGTTACATCTATCTTCTTTATGACCTGAGAAAAACCTGTTGAAAGCTGGTCCTGTACTCCTGCTGTGTCCAAGCTGTTCATCTTCTGTTCCAGCTGGTAGTGAGCGTCCACAACTGCAGCTCATCTCTCCGTAAAGCCGACCACATATCTACTCTGGCGTCCAAACTACTTACCAGCAAACTGTTGTTGGCTCCAGTGGTAAACGCTCACCACTGGCATCTGTCAAGTCGGTTTTGAAACCTTGTTTGATCTTGATTTAGTTGACCTTCGCTTTCTGTGCTGCCTCCCTAGGAATCGGGCCTGCCTGTTATTCTGCCACTAAAATCCCGTCCAGCCTCCTAAGCGCTCTTTCAGGCATGCTAATCTGTGCTGAAATTAAATCCCTGTGCAGATGCATCCTGCCTCTACGTCTTCTGCTGGATCCTCTTTTTGATTTTGACAGAACCCAATTATTTCTTATTACTATTTTCAGATTCATAAAACGTTAAAGACGATCGAGTGTGAAAGTATTACTCATCGTGACTGAAGTCAAAGCTGGATTGCAGTCTTCTTTTTATTTAATTTTTTATCTAACCACATGCGAGTCGTCTGGTCATGAAGTTACCCAATGTGTTAACCTTTGATGTCATGTTGCATCATGACGTAAGAGTTACTTCTTATGTCAGGTTCGAAATCAACTGGGCAGAGTAGCCGTGAACAAAATGGGCTCAGGCAGTTTGGGGGAGAAAAAATATGTTACATGTATATAGATGATGATACAACTTAGAGTTCTGATAGAATTTTAGATACAACATGTAATACTTTTTAGGGCTTTCAATTATTTATATTAACCTCACTTTATTCATGGTAAACATCTATCATGTTCAGCTATGAATATTTTGAATACAAGAACTGGCTGCTCATGTTGAATCTGTTTGCATGTTGATCATGTAAACAGACTGAAAATTATATAAAAGCTCAAAAATATACGTTCAGAGTTCGTTGTCGATCACAAAAAGATTTTGTTTGACGGCACTCAGTGAAGAAGTCTGACGATGTGAGAAGGAGAATTTATTATTGCAAAAGTTTAGATTGTCCTTTGAACCATTTCTAAACTGCTGGCAATTACAAGATCACCAATTTAAATTACAAATGAGTTCAACAGATGTGTTCCCACTTTGCCAAGGTGTGGAAAAAAACCCTCACAAATAGTTACCCGTAAATGAAAGAAAATTGGTTTAGATGTATGGGGAGAGCTGAATGTTACTGGAACACCAGTGTTTCATAGTCAGATGAGACAAAGACCGAGTGTTCAAGATTGTGATGACTTCAATGCTCTTGTGTGTCTTTGGGCCCTAAAAAACACAGTTTGTTCTTTCTTGTCTTACTTTTGGAGAACTACTCCTCTGTTGCTACCTGAGATCAGCTTTTGCCTTTTTTATTACATGAACACAAGGAAGTATCTGTAGTAACAGCATTGCCCATCACTCATTTAACTCATCGTAATGTGCTATTTTCTAATTTCTTATCCAAACTGTAAGCTAATGTGCAGTTGCCCACCTAAATCTTATGTATTATTTTAAAAAAAAAATTACCTGCCTTGTGTGCTGCTCTGCATCTCGGTGTGCCTGAAAGAATATGGCAATCTGAAGCCGGTTACATGCTGAATGGTTTAGATGCTGCAGTTCGTGCGGTGTCACTCTGGATTATACCTTCCACTTCCCCACAGTCCTGCTTTGAAGCCCTCCTGCTTAATGTCCTGCTAGGGCTTTAGCTCACATTTACCACGTCCCATCGCGTTAGTCTCACTCTTCCCCTTACCTTGTGGCTCGACTCAAGATGCTGCTGCCCAACTGTATTTTCGTCTGTCAGTTGCTTGCTTTGACATTTGATATTTCTGCTGCCGCTTTTTTTTTTTCTGGAGTGTGCGTCAGAGCACACGTTTTTAATTGTAAGAGAGTCTCGTCATCAAGGCTTACAGCTGTGATCAGTGAATTCATTTGGAAGTTCAAAGTGTTGCTAATGCTCTTGGCTCACAGCTTAGATCAAGAAGGAAGTGTGCAAACAACTTGACAAGATTAATGTTGCCACGTGGAAGGCAACATGTCGTTTCTGCTTCAGTACAAAAAAAAAAAAGGTATCACGAGTCTGGATCATGAGTCGGAGGATTTCAGCGAGAAACTTCAACAGTCTTGATCTGTGATTAAAAAAAAAAAAAAGTTTTCATAGGGCACATTTGTTTTAAAGTAATAGAAAAACTGCTGTTGAATCACCAAACCCAAACTGCAATGTCTTTTGTCCTCGTATTGATTTAAAAAGCTCTGCTTTGGCTGCCAACTGCAGAGGTCAGTGCAGGTCCATTAGAAATTTCCATTTCAAATCGGGTTTTCTCATTAGATGCATGATCCTACTGGGTTGTGTTGCAACAAGTGTTCCCTTTGGAGCTCTGTGAGAACAAAACATGAAGGTATGCGGGTTATTTTACCTTCTAAAACGATTCTGTGTGAAGATATTCAGTCAAGTCTCTGTTATAAATGGAAACTCATTCTCAATCGATCCACTTGGATTATAAAAAAAGGATTAAGGTTACTGAGCAGATATCACGGTTATGTAATGATGTATCCAGCTCATTAGATTAGGGGATACTCTGGTTTCACAGGACATGGATCTTACTTTAGTTTTTACAGGTTTGATTGGTTTGTTTGTTGCTCACATTATTATTATTATTATTATTATTTTATTTTCAGGTCTGTCTAAATCTATAAAGGTCCTGAGTAATAAGATGACTGATGAAGAGAGGAATAGGCAGGCACCCCAACAAACAAGAGTTACCCTGGGACATCTCATTCATGCTCTCTCACATCTGCACATGAATTATGTTAAATAATGTAACTGAGCTATAGAGTCAAACATGAACTGATTTGAACTTTGACTATGTACTCTAGAAGACTGTGTACGATTTCCAGAAGCTATTTAAAACACGTTCCTCTGACGATACTTCACCATGAGCTTTAGCTTCAAGTAGTGTTTCTCAGTCTTCATTGCATGTGATGTCTTCATGTTTATAAGGCTGCATGCCTTGATGAAGCACAAACAAAATCGGTTCCCTCACCTACTCGAGTATTTCCAGGTAAGATTTAAGACGCAGTTCAGAAAACTAGAGCTGCGTGACTGGAAGTCTTACTCCAGCAGCTGGAGTCGGTGGTAATTAGGTTCGTAGGTGGATACATTTCATTATGCCCACTGAGTGACGAGCCTATAAGCTCTGTGCTCCCATGTAATCCGTTCACCGCGCTGCCCATTATGACTCAGTCCCAATCCGCAGCACAGAAAGACATCTCTTCAGTCTGGCCGCAGCGGGCCGGATGAGCTGGGTGCTTTAGGCTGACTGACACCGGTCCAGTCTCCAGTGACCGAAGTCTTCTCAACCCAGAGCTGAAGTGGGCTTCTCTCCGGCTGAATATGGACAGAGGCTGTATGGCTAAGTTTCCCTTATTTAAAGATAAGATGAGGCTAACGAGTGTAATAGCCCCGCAGGGAGCAGGATAGTCAAGATAATGGAGATCTACTTGAAACATTAGGTATATTGGACTGGGCAGAGATTTCTACCTCGGGTGAAGTATGAACTGTTTTGCATTTTAAGCGACTTTAACGACTGTAGTAACATTTGTAAAACACGAAAACGAGATGTCATCGCCTCTGATTTTTGCTTTCTTTTTAGGATTACTTTCTCGTACATGCATGTTCTACTTCTTGAGGAGGGAACATAATGAAAAAAGTGATATCAAGGGACCCTGTGTAGTTAAAGTAAGTTCAGTCCAAAGCATCCCTCGTCTTTCTGTTCTCTAGCTTCGTGAATCTTTCATAAAGAACAAGGTTCCTTCTGCAAAGTCAAAGCTCTGCAAACAGTTTGGTGTGGAGACTTTCTGGAACACAAGTATAAATCTAAGATGAAGGTGTAGCTCACCAAATGCCAAAGGGCTCAGAGGGAAATGAATTATGAAGCACTTGTTCCAGGTGACTTCTGCCTGATTTTCCACCTCCTGCCTTCATTTGAGTTTTAAGCCAGAGAAAAGACTTGCTGAGTCAAACGGGTCTTACGTGGTCATGTTTGCACCGTTTATAAAAAAAAACAGAAAAGAGCCTGTTGCACAGCTCCCAACAAAACCGTTACAAACCATTATATTTTCTTTCATGTTATTCTACAAGATACTCCTTTTCTGAATTGTAATACCATTAAAATGGAACTGGAAACGTTGCAAAGACAGCATGGAAAACAGTCATTTCACCACATTATTATTATTATTATTATTACAACAGGTTTGACTTGAATTGTGACTTTTTCAAATAGCAACTGACAGTAATTTGCAGCTACATATAGTATAAATACATTAGTAAATATTGGCAGACCTTCACAGAAGCAGGCACAAATGGAAAGTAGCTAAACATCCTCTGGTTGATCACTTTTTGATATTAAAAAATCTTTTATCACAAATTGTGGCCCCTGCAGTTGTTCCACATATAATGTTGTTATACATATATTGCAAAAAAGTGTTTTTCCCATCATGGTCAGAGGCAAAAAAAGATAAAATAAATTCTATTCTCTGACCCATCATGTGTGCAACATGTTATTTTCTCAGAAAAGATGTGAATTCTGAGTTTTTGTTTCATAACCTACCTAATCGTTACTTGAGGTACGGACATAGCTTTTTGTGCTTTATGCAAAAATATCCATTTATCTTTTTTCTAAATTCATTTTCAAAGTGCATAATTATAAGCCGCATCTAAAATTACAGATTTGTGTAGAGATTCTTTAAAATGTGAGCTATGCTTTAAAGTGTTCAGCCTTCAGTGGGTGGTCATGAAAAGGCCAAACTATAATCTCCATGACTAAAATGTCATTCTGTCTTTTTTCTTTTTGGTTTGTTTTGCAGCAACAATAGTCTCATCATTTTGACACCAAACCTCCGTCTAGAGGAGGGATTTTGGAAAAGTCAATGAATCAGTGCTCTGAGCTGGACTTGCTCTTATGCCTCTTTAGTAACTGGCATTATATGATGGACTGAATTTCATAGAATCTGAATTCTCTACCTATGACTAGATCTGAACGTTACTGTGTGATTACTGTGTACTAGAATGAATCCGACTGATTTGAGTTAAATTCACACCAGACTAAATTCCATTTAACTCTCTGTTAATTAGACCTTTTTGAAAAGTGGCCCAGATCTGTCGCATCACTGTATCACAGTCTCTCTCTTTCAGTGTTTTTCTTTCTTCTCCGACAAACACTGAAGATATTGAAGAAATGCAAGAGTCTCACGGTGTTCTAGCATCAGTAACAAGTGAAATCCAGGGACATACTTTGCAAGAAATTCTTTATGAATGATTTAGTGCTTTGGTCCGTTCACCATGATCCTTTGGGGCCGTGCTGTGAGATTTGTGGACCTGCTGATTTCCACCCTTTGTTACATAAACTAAAACGTCCTATCAAACCCAGTGTTGCATCTCTTCCCTGCTGGATAAATACACAGACAAGAACACATCGAGCCTCACTTCACTTTTCTTTTGAAAAATAGATGTTTATAGACCTAATATAAAGACATTAAAATGTAGATTTAACCTGTTGGTCTCAGGTTGTCATTCACAATGACAGGGGTGTCAAACTCCAGTCCTCAAGGGCCGCTGTCCTGCAGTGTTTAGATGTGCCACAGGTAAAAAACAGTGGAATGAAATGGCTTAATTACCTCCTCCCTGTGTAGATCGGTTCTCCTGAGCCTTCCTAATGACCTAATTATTCTTTTCAGGTGTGGTGCAGCAGAGGCACATCTAAAAGTTGCAGGACAGAGGCCCTTGAGGACTGGAGTTTGACACCCCTGTCAAACGTCAACCAGAAACATCTGTTGTTTAAAAAAAACAAAAAACAGGCAGTTGTGATCTGAAAACATCCATCAACATTGCATGACATTTTACTGGGTAATTATAAGTAAGGACACTGGTTGATTTTGATTATTTTAAAAAAATAAAAGATGAGATAAACAACAATAAAGACAAAGTAAAAATGTGAGATCTGCTCATTTTGAAACTGTCCTATGTCCCACATGTCCTCCATGTTTTTATGAGGATTATATCAAGTGTTTTAGTATATTTCTAAATAAATGGTTCTGTGTATGGAGAAGTCAGACATAAAATCGTCCAATGGTAGCAGACCGTACACGACTCTGTTTAGTATCAGCTTTACGATTTTGGCCACAAAGGAAGATTTTGGAAATATGAATTAAAGATGGATTCTAATTTGAGCAAGTTTCAAAATAATCCACCAGTTTTGCAATCCCATCAAACTTATTTAACTCATTGTTTACTCGACTAGTTTTTGTCTGCTGTGACTTTAAATGCACGGCTGAGTGTACATATAAAAACACAATACACAAAGTAAGCAAGCAGCAACATGTGCATTTTGGACATTTTCTTTCATCAGTTTCTAAAAAGTTGTAAATAAATCACACAGTCTATAAATTCTTAACAAACTTCACAATCTGGATAGAAAAGAACCTTTTGAGGCTGTTTGTTGTTGCAAAAGCAGCCGCATGTGGAAAAAGGGGGCAGGAAAGGTAACTCAAGCTGCAATTGAATGAATTTGACAACTACCATTGGTTTTGTTACTCACTCACGCCAGTTAGGCGGACTAAAGCAGAGAGGAGAAAAGTGAGCATTTTTTTTTCTTCAATATCACGAGTGAAAGAGGTACATTTTGCATTAAAGTAAGAAAAATAAGAAAGAAAGGCAAAAGCACTTTTTGTGCCAATAAATACACGGTTGCACTAAAGCCACCTCTTGATAAACCCTCAAGTGGAGGCTATCAGTTTTCAGAGTACTGGGGTATCTGTGTTCTCACAGAGAAATCACAGTTATGCAGCATGTTAAATATAGTAATTTAATGATGGAGCAGAGAGAAATGGGGAGGGGGGAAGAGCATGTAATTCAAAAATATCAAACATTTTCCACAGTCATGGCAATGCTTGTTGATGGAGTGCTCATTGTATAAAGGTGATACGTTTTAGGGTGTGAAAATGTGTTATACGAAAAGCACAATCTTCACATTTTCAACTGGCTAGGGTTAGTATTAGGAGACAGCACATTTCAGACATTTTGTTTTATTTTTTGTTTTACATTTTGTCATGTTGCAAACACACACCTCCGCAGATTTTTACAGAAATATTATGTTACAGATCAAAGCAAAGTAGAAAAAAATAATAATAATTGCAAAGCGGAAGCAAAGAGGAAAAATGGTTGTGGGGGGGAGAAACTTTAAAAAATAAAATCTGAAAAGTGAGCTGTGTGTATTTGTATTCATTGCTTGGATGTAATGTTAAACCTGTGGAGGAAGCTACAGGTCAGGACTGACGGAGAGGAGACCTTTTAACCTCAAAGACTTGGGAGTTCTTCAGAGTTCACTGCATGAGACGAATGGTGAAAAACACCAGAGGAGACATGTAAAAAACATGAGTTTTATTAACCTAATGAATGCCTGTGCTCTTTCAAAGCAAATTATTTCTAGAATAGCACTAATATTAAATCTAAATCTGCCAAGGGTATGAACAATTGTGAACTCAAGTGTATATTTTTCTGTTTCTGATTCCCTGTTAAATTTTTTTCTTGTTAATTTATTATCCTGTTGGCATATTCCAACCGAAGCATATATTGGTTTACAAAGATGGTTTATTCATTAGTTAATGAAAAATATATAGAACTTCAAAGTCTCTCAAAACGGCATTAAAGAGCTCCTTCTGTGTTGATTTGTAGCACCAGGAAGCCATGAGCGAGTCGTCGTGTGGAGCCGTTGGAAGAGGATGTGTTCAAATTCATCAACATTGCGCATGCTTGTTAAGCAAAATGCTTTTGAACGTCTGACCTGCCAGCTCCACGGGACAAATGTCTTTTTCCTCCTTTTTGGATTCCAAAATGAAGACTTTGACTAGAATAGGGCATCACGCTGAGCCCTTTTGCCCTGTTTGTCCCATTTAAAGCTCGATAAAAGGCTTTAACTTTGACTGTATGTTGCAACAACAGCAATAGTGAATTTCCCCGGCCCACTGGGGCGTCTGAGCAGCGCTTTGATCACCACAAGACATCAGCCGCAGTGGGCATGTTCCCTACCTTTACCTCTGCCCGTTCTCCAGGAATATATTAGCATATTTTTGCTTTTAAAAGAGCTGTCATGTATGACTGCGTGGCTGTAGGTTAACAATATCCTCAAACATTTTTTTTTTTAAATTTATTGCATGAAATCAAAGACCGTTGCTTTTAAGCCTCCTATTAGAGTTTCAGCTTAATGTCATGAAAGCCACGTTTTGGTTTAGGGCAACATGCAGGGAAGCTCAGAGCAAACAAAGGACTTTGTGCTATTTGGTAGACCTCTGTTTCTGTTTGCAAAACTTATTGCAGCTAAGTGGGTCTTAATTAAAATTTATACGCAGCAGGTCGGACTGGACTTGACCTCGTACCCGCTGGCTGGACGCTGGCAACAAATGCTGTAGAGGTTTACATGTCTGACTCATGAATATGCAAACTCCAAGCACAAAATCTTTGCCCCAATGCACCGCCTTAAGCAATGTCAAGTTTATTACGCTTTTGTTTTGTGTGCGATAGAGCTCGGTTGACACACAAGGATAAAGGAGAGAACCTCCCCGGGCTTTGGTTATATTGGGCCCAATACTTGTTGAAGTGTTTGAAAAGTTTGGGAGGCATTTGGAACAATCGAAAGTTGTTCCTGTGCCGTCAGCGCAGCACAAAGCAGGGGAGGGGATTCCTAACGAGACTTCAGGTGGAGAAAACATGTCCAAATGTCAAGAACATCAGTGATTAGCTATGTTTTAAACACCTCCTTGGCATTTCATACACATTTACCTGTAAAAGAAAGGAAATGCGAGGGATTTCTGAAGATTTCATCACACACTCACAAGGTATGTGATTGTGCATACGCTGAATTTATTTGACTTGAACTTTCATTGCTGCGACTCAGCCGGAACAACTGAATTCCCTGACGGCGCTGTATTTCTTAAAGGTCAGTGTACATAAACAGCCTTAAGTGATATAATTTAAGCCCAAATTGGACATATTCGGAGCTTGATCATTTTCAGCACCGATATTCTCCTTTGCAGCATCACCGACAACCTCCACCCCGAACCCCCAAACCATCCAGACAGAGGAGGAAAATATTTACAGCCACATCTCACTGCATTTGCACTTGAGGACATTGCTGAATCATGCAATTATGGTTTGGATGAGGAAAGTCGATAAGTCCCCTGGTGGATACGTGCGGGGATGGCTAAGGTCACACCTGTAATCATGTGGGAGCAGCACTCTCCATTGACACGATGATGAGACTCCGCAGACAGCACTGAGACGGCTGCTGATTGCTCCTTATTGGAAGATTGAGCCGGGCTGACATGAATGCTGCTGTCGGACAGATGGAGTTATGCACCAGCAGTCGCATGTTTGCACAGGTCAAGCTTTGACGTCTTGCTAGAATATCTTGTGGATCAGATGCATCAAGGCCACCGTAAACAGGTAACAGTTATCGGCAGGAGGATGTGAGAAGGATTTTTTGTTGTTGTTGTCAAATGAGACATTTAGCTCCTTTTTCTTCAGTTGACAAAATGTGACCTTGGGGGAACAGTCGGTGCACTTGACCAGAAAATAATGAAATAAAACTTCATGACCTGGTGATTTGAATACCATTTACTTCCTAGACATGTTATGCGTTGAACTAAAATTGAATTAACACAAATATCCCTAACCTGCAAAATTTGCACATGCAAAAATCCATGTCCACTGTTCCATCACAGTTTGCAAATGTGTTTTCAAATTAAACTGGAGTCGCACTATGCTGCACCATTTTACTACCCGTCGGGAAAACCTGTGTCAGTTTGTGCTGGTTGTGGAAAGTCGGCACAACAATCTGTTAGTGTGAATGGCGCCAGGCCAGGAATCTGCAGGTGTGTGAGGGGAACCGACCCAACCTCAGTCACAGTCAAACAGACATATCTGAATTTAAATTTTTTTTTGGCAGAATCTGGACACAACTGAAGGTGTGAACTGATCACCGACACAGCTACACATCGACACCCAATGAAAAACAGAGGCTGGGGGATGGCAACGGCTGTGAGTTTTTTTTTTTTTTTTTTTAAGATTTCCAAAATTGTTTGCAAAAATCAGATGGCGCATGTTCCATACATAGTACTAAATCGGATAGTTTTCAAAGCATTTGCAGACTGAATGGTCATGTCGCACTTTAGCCAACTTTTATATCAATGATGTGAGACACATATCATAATTCAGGACCAGAAGAAGCCAAATGTGGACATAAGCATGACTGAAGCAAGCAGTGATTATTATGACAATAAGATATGAAAAGTCTGTCACTGAAATTGTCACATTGCAATTCTCCTGGTTCCAACTAAACATGCAAGCAGACTTCTCTCTAGAAATTGCAGTCAATGCAAAAGCAACAACAAAAATCGTGGTGACTGTGTCTGCAAATTAGCCTTTGGCCAGAGGATGTAAGGAAAGAGCAGCAATTTATTTTAAACTTCATTATTTTATCTTGTCCCTGCTGAAATAAATGTAAATAAATAAATTGTTGTCATTGAAATTGAGCATTATTTCTTTGTAAATTCCCATCCCCACACTTTATCAGGTCATTGTGCTGCTGTGTGGTCCCTAAACCCTGGTATATAAAATATTAGCCACGGGACGAGTGGCATGAAAATAGTAAAAAAAAAAAAGTGTTATATTTGTGTGGACAATACTACAGAGAATAGAGGCACTGAAAAAAAAATTCTCAGAAAATCAGAACTTTTCTTTCTCAGAAGTTAAAACACATTACTAATTTATATCGTCATATAAAAAGGAAAAAAGCTCAAAGACAAAAATCCCACAATTAAAATAGTTGTCGTGTTATGATTTTGAAGCAAACTGAAGGCTTATCAAGGATTAGAAATATAATAAGCTCATCAGTACTCATGTTCTAAGTTGTTTTTGGAAATACTCCAATCTTGAAGAATCCATTTAATTTTTTACAATGCTCTCCTGTTCTTCTCTTTACATAGAACAACTGGCTATTCGTTTCCCCATCTTACATAAACACATTTTGAAAAGATTAACATCATTTGCAGTTTTATCTCAGTTTTCATAAGATGAATGATCACATCAATTACACAATGTCCATAACAACTAATGGAAGCTTTTCTCCAATTCAGCCATCAAAGAGTCTCATTTTTCTGTAACCTGAAGGAGACCAAAGAGACGGATGATTAACCAACAAAACCACAAATGTTTGCCTTCTTCTCCTCCTCCTGCAGGCAGTGGAAGAATCGCAATGAAATGACGTTTTGATTAAATAGATTATCACCGGTGTTCTATAATGCCTTTTTAAAAGCTTGCAAATTATTTGTTTATGCACATAAACTGTAGTCTGCATTATCATTTCAGTGGAGGCATCTGTGTTTGCCTTTTCTCCTGGGCTCCAGACTGCACAGAGATTCATTAATAAAATCTGTATTCACACACACACACACACACACAAAAAGGTGCAAGCAAAGAAAGAGATAAAGATTTTTCAGAATTGGAGAACCCACCAGGGTGTTGCTGGACATATTCTGTTTATTATCTGGCGAGTCAGTCTGCGGCGCCACAAAGGTGCAAACATCAAAATCCGACTCTCGCCATGCAGGAAACAAAACAACAACAAAAAAACCTGCGAGTGAAATGTGTGTTTTTAGATCGTAGGACCAGAAAGAGAAAGCAGTAAATCTTTTAAGATTTAAACGGTTCTGTACCACTGACACGAGTTGAGGAACATGCTTGTCAGCTCGTCAGAAGCCGCCTTGCCAAGCTACAACCTTTCCTGATAGATAACAGCTGAAAATCACTTAAATGTACATGAAGAACAGGCAGCTTGGTTGTCATTTCTGCTTCAAAAATGTGCCTGTGTTCCGTTTGTTCGGGAGCCAATGCAAATCCTTTATCTATTGCACTAAAGTAGATCGAGCCTAACGGCCTGGATCTAACAAGCGTATTTGAGGAGCTGTTGTTTCACTCGGATGACAGTCCTCCTTTGATCAGAGCAATAATCTGTCTCTCACAGTCTTGGAGCTATTTACGGAGGGGATTTATTTCACTGGTTCTCTGTGTACAATGAAGCATTTGCTGCCAGCTCAGGTAGAGAGGGCCGTTTTCAGACAAGCGCTTCACTGAATATGCACTAGTGCCTCTCTAATACAAAGAGGGGGTAAAAAACAATCAAATAGTCCACAGAGTGTCCTCTGCATGCTTGATGGTGTGTGTAGAGCTGTGCTCAAAGAGTTAAAGTGGGAGTAAAACTTCCAAGCATAAGCACATACCTTTTTTTCTTTTACTCTCTCTCTTTCTCTCTCTTTTTTTTTGGTCAGCACTACAGCAAAAAAAAAAAAAACCTCAGGAGAAAACTTCTATTCATTTTCTATCGATAGTGGATGCAGCCGTGCTTTTATCCGCTCCGCGGTGACAACAAATAAAGTGGAAAAAAGCTGTGAGAGGGGCTTTCCGTTGGACTTGTCTTTGCTTTTTACCTCTCAGCTCCAAAGTGAATTACACCGGCACCGAGCAGCGTCTGGCAGGCCTTCAGAGAATCCCAGGCCGAAACAGCAGGGGTCAAGGTGTGAGAGCAGCGCCATAAGCACGACTTGAAATTCTGCCAGTGTTGCTTCTCCCACAGGCTTACTCTCACTTCTCCACTCTCTGCTGCTCCGTCTCTCCCTCTCACTTTCACATCTCTCTCCTGTGGACGTTGCCTCTCTGTCTGTCTGTCTCTCCCTGCCTCCCTCTCTCCCGTTTCTTATTAACACATCTTTCGCTTTCTCTTCTTCCTTTTTATCTCTCGTCTTTGTACAGGTGCAGGAGTCGGTGCAGTCACAGTTGATTCACAGGACAACCATCTCCACGCGAGTCGCACCAGAAGTTTGTTACTGTCCATGCTGATCATGGATTTTTTATTTTTTGGGGGGTGGGGGATTACTAGTATAAATGAGCAATCCCCCATTCTTTCAGCATTTTTTTTTTGTTGTTGTTGTTATGTTGCATTGTCCTTCATGTCCCCTCCCCCCCCCCCAACAGTTCAGAAGCGTGATTATTAGGTTATTTTATGTCTACATTTTTCTTAGGTGTGTGTGTGTTTGTGTGTGTGTGTCTGCATGTTGTTCTGTGATAAGCTGCAGACCAGTCCGCTGTGAACCTCACCTTTCAGCTGATGACTTAACCATGACCCTGCAAGGATAAATAGATACAAAGGATGGATGTTTCTCTTTCTTTAGTGCACTAACATACAGAGGCATATTATTTGATTTTTATTGCACCTAAACCTTTGGACTCTGACCTTTCACCTTCAAAGACACCCTGCTCTTCTGCTCACCTGATCTGTCCAGCTTAATCTAATGATTTAGTGCAAATTAGCTCTCAGACAAAAAAATAAAAAATAAAAATCTCAATGTCCTCGAATTAATGAGTGTTTTTCTGACCTTCCAAGCTGCGGTTATGTGAAAACAGTCCGAAACTAGACTCTATTATGAGACAAAACAAGAGATCAAGAAGGTTGGCCTCTTTATTTCCTGTTTAATTAGAATATGCTGTAATTATAAAAGGGTCAATGCGGAATGTTCATTCAGTCGAAAAGATGGCAGCGAAACTGCTCTTATTTAGTAGAACTGCTGAGTGTTGAAATGGATTGAAAGTGCAAAACAGAACCCAGGAGACAAATTGTTATAGGTGAGAAGGAAGATATTCTACAGCTCCGTGATGTGAGAAAGGAAGATCTGCGACTGGCTAACTTCAAGGTCTCTTTTCCTCATTGACTCTTTGCCGAAAAAAGAGTCAAAAAAAAAAATCTGCTTTTGATTGATTGCCCCAGTTAAGAGGGTGGGAAAGAACCTCAGAATACAGCTAGCAACCAACCGGACGCAACAGAGAAAATGAGACATTGCAACTGTTTGGCGCTCAACTTGTGACTAAAGTTTGTTGTGCGTTTTAGTTTGTCCATTTTGAGGGAGGCCTTGCAAGATTTTGCTTGCTGTTTTCTTGTATGTCTCAGACTTGTGCTTAAATGACAAACAATGTTATTTTTATTATTACCAAACCAGTTTTGTGTTATCTATCTGGATTTGGTTTCAAAGCGACCTGAAAATCAGAGCTAAAGTCAGGTGGGCAGCCAACAAGTAGTCTCTTAATGGTTCAAAGTTCAGACGGCTGACCGGGCGGGCCTAACAGATCACGAAGCACATATGATGGGCAGCCGGGAGGCCGACCCTTGGCTGAGCACGAGGCACATCTGGAGGGCGACTGGAAGGCCGCAGCCTACCTCCACGATAAAGCAGCAACCCTTTACAACCCCTGACTGGAGACCAATGGCGGTGAAGATGGCGGTCATGAAGAAACTTTGCTGGAGGCCGATAACGAGACTCGGGGACCCCCATCATCTCCAACTCACGTTAAATTTTTTTTTTAATTTTTGTTATGGAAATAAAACTAAAGTAGCTGATATTTGGCACAAATGTTGTCTTGCTAAATCCGACTGTTTAGGCAGGATAAACTTATTGTATGAAGCCTGAGTAGAATTTCATTTTTAATCTAATTTTTCATACAGCTTGACATTCTCAAATGAAGCTATAGATTTTGTACATCAGTATAGAGACCTTGGGAGTTATTAAAATTTCTGCTTCAACATGTTGATTTAGACAGATGGAGCACGACAATGTTTTGAGCCTTAGGGGAGTCTCTCTGTGAGTGTGTGTGTGTGTGTGTGTGTTTTATATATTTACTCCATGTGGTGAACTCAATAAGAGAGGAGCTGCCACAGAACAAATTCCTACTTATGCGCTGAGTATCAGCAGGTGCTTGGACAGCACTTACTGTACAAATTACTGCCGGAGGTCTCCATCAGAATTGTTTTTCTTTACCTCATGTAGCATGGTTACTGCTGAGAAAGCTATGAAACAAGAGTGGAGGAGTCAACATTAACTTCTAATAACTTAGTTATAAATAACAAATTAGTTATAAATAACAAATTAGCTTCTAGGTTTTTTATGCTTCCCACTGAGCAAAAACGGCGCATAAGGCACTGAAATGTTAACTATTGTTGCACACTGACACTCCTATGCACTCCTTAATATGTGTATATAAGAATACCAGAATTTATATGGGTTTTTTTTATCTCTCCATCCATCCATTGTTCAAACAAAAATAGATTTTTAAATATGATAAAAATCCAAATATGGAAACATTCATACTACTTACAATTAAAAGCATCAAACACTCACAAATTAACAAGAAATATTAATTCTTTGTAACATTAATAACTTAAGAAGTACTTAAAATAACAAATTAACATTTTTATTTCTTCTACAATCTCATAAGTTTACTTATTGGTTTAAAGGAAACATAAAATATCTGATACTTTACAAACCTTTTGACTTACTGCTGCAATTTTAATGCGAATGTTTGAAAGTTATCGGCTTTTTGAGTTTAGTGTATTTTTCCAGCAATGTTGACATAAAAGTTGATGTATTTATTTGTTGCTAGAACAAAGTGATTAAAGCATCTCAGCATCGCCAAAGTTTATTTCTTGTAAATGATTTTGAAAAGCTACTGATGAATTAACCACGATTCACACTGTTGATTCTATCTACATATTTAGTTTCTAAGTACTTTTGTATCCAATGTTTTTATGCTGCAACTTCGATCTTTTTATTATTTATTTATTTTTTAAATCATAAAAGATCCCATTGTGCACACAGGCCTCCTAATAACCGGGCCATAAGCTGCTGATTGTGATCTGAGTCATGAACTCCTCAGCAGGAGATCTTTGTTCATGTGCCATTATGAAACAAATGAAAATTGCTACATACTCTTTCGACATCCAGAGCCAAATATGTCAAGCACGGCTGGCTTTTTTGACTCCAAGACAATACATGTGTCGCTCTCCGAGCAGCCCTCGACACCCAGCTCCGCACGGCTGATGGTTTATTAGTTTAAGCTGCAGAAAAATCCAAACGTGAGTCATGAAAACAAATAGCGATTCCTAATGCACAAACGCAGTCGCCACATAAATAGGAATCCTTACTAACAGATAATATTTTATACACAGAGATATGTTTAGTTGGCTGAAAATCTCTATTTTTTAAAAGTTTCATCAAGGCAGGTAATTTACAAAACTTGCATTAAACGCTGCTTACAATGCCAGACTGCTCCCGTCGTCTGTCATTTGACAGGAGCGTGCCTCACTCTTGTCAGGGTAATAATGAATATCAATAAAATCTGGTCCTTAGGACTGTAAGTTGATTTCGGTTTGGGGACTGAAGAGCTCTGTTTGGAATATGCGGCTTTGACAATTTAATGAAATAAGAAGGAGCTTGGCCGCATACCAATCCCTGAAAGTGAGAGTTAGCAGCATAGAGAGGAGGAGGAGAACATGATTCTCTACTGAGCTGAAGTTCTTCAAATCATAGTTGAAGTATGTTTGATTTTCTGCTGCTAATAATCAAATACAGCCCATCTTCTCTAAAAAAATAATAATAATAAAAAAAAATACATGAAATAACCCTTTAGTTTCACACTCATGGGGAGATGCTCTTTCTTTCTGAGGTACAATCAGAAACCCATTCACGCTTTTGCATCGAAAAATGTTTCTCAAACTTGTTTTCTCGTTCCTCTCATCCTTTTACTTTTGATACACACGAGGGCCACAGGTTCTGTAGTAAAGTCAACAGAAAAAATAAATTAGATTTTTTTCTTTTTTACTAAACAGAGTTGAGGACCAAGTTGCACAGGAAAAACGTTTTGCAGTTGAGATCTTGATTGGAAGCTGAGAAAAGAAAAGAGAAAAGAGCAAAATGCGGTCTCAAGACCGGTTTTGGTCACAAGTGCTGCAACACTCACAATGTCTCATTTGATGAGATGGAGTTTTGCTTGTGCTGACATGGACACATGGATGCTCACCAGTGGATTTCACAATACTTTCAAGCCAAACCTGAGACAGTGACGACTCCGAGAACTGAGCAGAATGCGGATCTGAGTTAAATTAAAAAGTAGGTGTGATGTAGGGGGAATGAGTTGCTCTCTGTAATAACCATCACCCCCGCTGTCCAATGAACAGGGTCAAACTGTTTATTGTGCTATCACATAACTGTACAGTGAAAATTCCCCAAAAATGTCTTGAGGAACTAACTCTTAAGTTTGAAGTATGATGTCAAGCACTGGAGTGAGTGAATCAAACCTCCAGTTGTTGAGTGTTTTTTTATCGTTCGATGTTGTCTTTGAGGAAGCGGAGACGGTCAACCAGCTTATTTGGATTCTGAGTCAGTGTGTCATAAAAGTGATGGCGCTCTAAAACTATCGAGCATGTGAGCGGAGGCTGCGTGAAACAAAAACAAAAATTCTTGCACTGACAAGTGATTTGAAAAATTAGGACAAATAAAGCTTGTTCTCTGTGTAAAAAAACAAAAAACAAAAACAGACAGCTGTGTTTCATGTCCCCATAATAAAGAAAAGCTATTTTTTGTAAAAATTGTCATGTAGACAGAAGATTTTGTGAAAGCAAAGAAGAGAATTGCTTATATGCCTGTCAAAATGTTGTGTATATGCCTTCAGTTTCAATTCTCTAGGAGAACACGCCATAAGAAGATAATGTTTCAGCATTGCCTGACTCCATATTTGACACCATAGCATACACAATTTGATCAACAAATAAGTCAAGCTGCCACAGAGTGCCCCGGCTCTTGCATGTCATGAATACTGAATGCATGCCACTTCTACAGAAATGATGCAACCGCAACTCAATTATGGAAGTAATAATCCAATAATAAAATAAATATATATGTATATACTTTTTGTCCGGATGATTAAAACTGAAAATGAAATCTGCTTTCATAATAATCAGCCATTAATCATCCTACTACTTGGGGACCCTTAAAGCATTGATTTTTCATTTCTAAATAATGGAGCTGTTAAAAAAAAAAAGAAGTTAAAACAAGAAAATAAAATTACAGTGAATTTCACACCCTTGACCCTGACAGACGCATTTTATTCGAACCATAAGTGCAGCAAAAGCAACTCAGACACTTGTGAAATACATTTTTCAATGTGGATTTTCTTAGTTCAAAAATGTTAAACCAAAAATCAACACCAAGATAAATATTTGATCAAATTGATGATACGGTGTAATTTTTTTAAAGGCATATGTTCAGATCAGAATATCATATTCAGCATAAAATCATGACAGTATTTTGATTGCCTTGAGATTGGACTAGTTCATGTTGATTCTGACACAAAATGAATATTTTTAAAGCATTTTTTAATATAAGTGTAATAAAAAAAAAAGACTATTTTTGAAAACTTACACCAAACTCCATGCAAGATAAGCCAGGGAAAATAAAACTTGTAGGTCAAAAATGAAAAAAATGAAAGCTTATGAGACGTTAGCCATCCTTGAGCTCTGCCTTGATGAAACTGACAAACAGAAATGGGTCCAGGAGATTATTTTTATTCCAAAAATTAATGCAGTTGACTTTCTAAATTGTTAAGCAGAAAGTGTCAGTATGGGGGGGGAAAAAAACAACAACAAAAAAAGAAAACTGATGTGACCCTAAATCTCTGCCAAATCACCTTTTTAAGCCTGCAGTGCATGAATCCAGATTGAGTCTAATTGTTCAAATCAGTGCACATTGTGAAAACGATAACAATGTTTGATGATGAGAGCAACACCAAACATCTCTCTGTGTCATCAGTGTCACAGTTAGAGTGTGAAGACAAATAATTTGCAATTAAAGATTAAGCTGCAAAGAAACAGGGCTTACATTTGTGGGATTATATTAACCTGCACCCAGAACATCTTTTATGTTGGATGATTGAAGGTGCATCAAGTTAAGCATTCCCATTAATTTCCTGGTGCCTCGCAAAGGGAAATGCTAAATATAAACAGTGTGCTTCTGGAATCTGTCATCTGGGTGACCTGGAATATAACAGTGTTTTACAAAAAAAGAAATTAATAGCTAAATGCAAATTCCTACTTTGGCTTTTAGTAGCAGGAAATGTTTAATAATTTATGCCGGTATTTCTGATTGGACCTGTTCTATTTCAAATAATAGCTTGTTTGATCAAAGCTGCCGAAACATAACCTGAACATGAACGAGCCGTAGAGCTGAGTAGATAAATCCAATCCTCCACTCACATAACCATAGCGACGGGAAATGTTTTGGGCACCAGATATTATTCATAACTTATCAGAAGTTATTTTGGACACAGAGAAAGAATATGATCTGACTTTTGCAGGAATGTGATCGAAAGTTTTTTTTTTTTTTTGTTACATGTATTTTGTTTTCTCTCTCAAAGAGTTGAGTTTCTAAACAAAGAAACTAATAAAAATAGTAACTGAGTATGGAAATATCTGCAACCTTTAGTGAGAATAAAAAAAAAGAAACCAAGAAATCAGGAGGAAAAAAGACAAACATAATTTTTAAGACTGCCAAGGAAATGGGTCATCCTGTTAGAGACGTTTGGTTTATTCTGAATGCAGATTACCTTTTATTTTTGCTAGTGTTAGATTACGTGGCAATTTAAAAAAAATGTTGGGAGAAAACCTCGATTTACCAAAAATACAAGAAAAAGTCAACAAAAAAAAATTTAAAAAACTGGCATTGCATAATAACTTAATCAAATACATCAATAAATTCACATAAGCATGTCTGAAAACAGGGCTATTTTTTTTACAGGAAATAAAAATATATATCTTTATTTGATGTGTTGTTACTGTTCCTAAGAAGAGCTGTTAAAGAAGTATAAAAACTTTCAACATGACGGGGACTAAAGCAACGCAGGAAAGTGATGTGGATAAAAGTGTCCTGCTGCTTTTATGTCACTATGCAGTAATACAATTTATAAATATGATAAGCTGACTTTATGCCGACTGTTAATAGATAAACTTTAGCTCTAACCATCTTTATTTATAGCCTTATAACGTCAGTGCTGCATCCGAACCGCTGTCTTTCATAAAACCTTAGTAAAACATGGAAATAATAATAATAATAATATCAAAACCTTTCTCTAGTCTCACTGCCACATCTCTTCCTGTTTCCTTATAAGAACTGTGTTGCTTGAAAGTAAATGTTTCATTATAAACTTTACAGACATATTTATATTTGGTTGAGGAACAATAGTTATTCCTTTTGTTTTGACAGGATTTTTGTTGTTGTTGTTTTTAACAAAGGGTATTTGGGAACTGGTCTGAAGTGCAATGGTTCCTTCAGGAATCCAGTTTTAAGTTTTTTTGCAACCTTCCATAACTCAGTAAAACATCAGGGAGGGGGGATAAAAAGTAGTCCTCACACATAACACTAATACAGCAAAGCATTCTGTCACTTCTTCAGTCTTGGTGTTATGCTGAAGGCTGCTTATCCCTTTGAGAGTCCGCAATATTTCATCTCAGAAACATTCCAAGAATCAAGCCACTGCTGTCTGGAAGACAGACACATGAATTCGATCCTCTCATCTGGGCTGCTGCAACAATCTCTTGACCTACCCAGAAAAAGCTCTAATGGGGCTTAAACGCAGTTCTCACTTGAACCAGCACATCATTTCTCACTTGAATCTGGTTGAGTCTCAGATCAATTACAAAACTTTCACTCTTCCTCAGTACCTCTGTGATTTTCTTCCATTTACAGTTCCATCCCATAACTTCAGGGAAGAAAAGTCTTCTATATCCCCCCCCCCCAACCCCTCACACACTTACTGGTATGTTTGTTCCTTGAAACTGTTGCCCTCTCAAGAGTTTCCAACCGGGTTTAATGTGTTTAGTCTGCTGTAGTTGGTTTGATAAATCCTGTAGTCTGTGATCCCTCAGCAGGCAAAGTTAGGAGCGTGATCCCCAGTCTGTCAGTCATGAAACAGAAATGTGCTGAAGCCACTCTGCTGGAGTAAACTTCAAGTCTTCTCAAAATCTGTGAAGACTGTAAAGGTTGCGTAACGTATCCCTCGCTTTAATTTGACATAATATTCAACAAATCAGGCATAAACTCCTGCCGTTCTGCAAAGCGCTCCGTGACGCCGTGAACGTAGATTTGCCAGTAGATAAAATGTGGTTACAGTCTGCAAGTTAAAAGGTGCAAAGGCTTCACAGATAAATGATAGATAAATGATTTGGGTAAACAGGCTCAGAAAAGCCTGACTTCCTTATCAGTACATTTTCAATGGCATCTATCCATACATCCATACATATAGATGATTAAAAATTAATACATGGACACAGTTTACCTGTCAATATTTTTTACAAGGTAGTTATGAAGAGCACACCTATTCTTTTTAATTATTCATCAAATCGAATGTTTATTAAGAGTAAAATGTTACTATTCAGGGTTTGCAAACGGTTAAATTTCTCCATCTCATGTTTTCACAAACACTGATGCTCTCAGTTTACTTGCCCTTTTCGCTTAGTGACCTGATTTTATTCACCTCCATTGTGTTCTGGATCAACGAGGTAAAACTTCAGGAAAATAATATTTTGCAAATCACATTGGAAAAGGATAATGCAATTCATTTCCTGCTCCCCTCCGTTATGAATAAGTATCAGCCTCAGTCACAGAAGCTGTGGTTTGTTGTCAGCACAACCTGGGACTTGACTCATCATTATAATAACATGCAAGCTGACTGGCCTGGAAAAAAAAAAACAGTGTAAAGCGAACATGTCTCTAAATATCATGGTTGATGGAAGAAACTTGTCCTTTAGTGTCATTCCTGCATGTAAATTTTCCACCTGGCGCAACCTTGTGTTTTATGAATGTCTGCTCGTTTTATGTACAGCTGTAAAGCCAGGTTGCAGATCCCGGTAATGACTATGGATTCTCTGACACATTTGTCTGTTACTCGCAATTTCAAAACTCACATTTTTGCTCTTTAATTGTGAATCAGGCCTGTATTTGTGTGATTTTATTTTTTTTCTGGGATTCTGTGATTTGAGGTTTCTTGTTTCACATGTTGTGTCCTTATACATGCCAGTAGATGTCCAGTGATTATGCCCAGATAAAAGTGGATTGTACATTTTAATGGTTTGGTCTGCCAGAGGGGGAAAAGAAAAGAGCCATGTCGTGATAGCTTCTAATCTTTGCTCTCTGAAATATTTGCCATCCGCCAGCTCAAACAAAACTCGCTATGAAACTCCACTAATCCAACCTGATGATGTGTGATAAAATCTTATGGTTTTTGATATCTGCTGCTTTCCAGCAACTTTTAAAAATGGCTGCAAAAAAAAAAAGTGTTGCAGAGTATGAACTCAAACCGTACAACAAGTTCAAGGTAATGTGCAAGAGAACTACTGAACTATGGACAGCTTGTCGTCACATTGAAGATTTTTATATTCAATCAGAGTTCAGCACAATTGAGTGCGCATACTTCTGAAGTGGAAGGAAAATTATTTCTGACTATTGCTAAAAGGAATAGGAAAAGTGGGAGGTATTTACTCCTATGCCCCTAAATAAAATCAAGTCCAACCAACATGAGTAAACAGAGTCCAAATGTATTTTTTTTCTTCTTCTTCTTTTTTTAATTCTCTGCACAGGCACTCTTATTCTGTAAAAGTTGTCAAAGGTTTTCGTGGTGAAAATTAGTGACCCAACAGTTTATCAAAGACCATGAAAGAGCTTAATGTATGGACTCAGGTTATGAAAAAGTATGGCAAGATTTAAGCCTCTCACAGAACACCGTTCAATTCGTAATCTGAAAGTGCGAGGTTAGACAAAAAGTGCGCTGCTCAGAGAAGAGGGCAACTCTGGAGGAGCTGCAGACATCAACAACCCAGGTGGGAGAAACTCTTTTGCAGCAATGACTACCAGATTAGAAAAGTTTCTGAAAGAGTGGTGAGAAGACGAACGCCAGAGCAAACAATCTCCATTGTGGGAAATTTCTAAAGTTTTCTTCCTGTTCGCTGTTCTGCACTACTTTGTGTTGATCTGTCACAAATCATCACCACATGATTTACTGAGGTTGCCGGCTGTAATTTTGCATATTGTGAAAAGTTTCAAGCCGTATAACTAATTTGCAAGACAATGTGGCATCAGTGGAGTAAAATCTGCTGCATCCTTCATAAGAACTGGACACGGGCACATTTCACCAGCCTGGCCAGACTAAACAAATGATTCCATCAATCACAGAAAGGAGGAGACAATTTAAAGAAACACCTCTTACAGTAAACTACGCTAGTTGTGAGTAATGTTCAAAATTCCTCCATTTGTTCCCATCTATTTAACATGAACTTGACTTTAGGAAATGAAAGCCATTTAATTGTCTTCTCTGTCCTCCTTCACACCTTGTTCTGCTCTAAGCTACTACATCTAATTTCCACCCCGATGATTATTATGTAGTACATGCTAATAGAATAATGGTGCAAGAAGAGGAGAGTGCAGATGTAATTAGGAAGCAGTGGGTCATCTTATTTGCCCCGAGGAAGATGCAGAGTAGGGAATTACCAGGTCCGTAGATGACTGGGGAGAAGAATGAAGGAAAATGAGCTGAAAAGCTGAGAAGCGGGATATTATTTAAATTGGGTAGGAATGGAGAAAAAAAAAAGGAATATATAGACAGGCACAAGAACTAGGTTAGGAAAGAGAAAAGAAATATAAGACCTTTTTCTCTTTGACATTATAAAAAGAAATTTACGCCACAAAGGTCTGCGCAATAAGCTGCCTTCAGTTCTCAAGTTTTGAAGGAGAAAGAGACGGAAATGAGGCACGAGCTAGGAGTAGAGACGTGTGTGTGCGTGTGGGGATGTGTGTTTGTTTCTGGGTCCAACCAATATTTCTATAAAGAGCATTAGTCCGCCCACTCTGATACGTTCAGTGCTGTTTCTCTCATCATCCTGCACGGCTGGTTATGATCAAAAAACATTAGCAGATGGATCTCTGTAGTCCCACGTTGAAGTAAAATCAAAGCTGATGACGTTCTCCTGTTCATGCAAAGGATTTTGTTGTTTCAATTGATATGCTGTCCAGCTTTTCACAAGCGTCGATCTCTTATCTGAATATTTATTTGGATAATTTGTCGAGTTCCTACTTGGACGCTGAAAACATCAGCTTTGACAAAGTTCGATGGATTGTTTGGAGTATATTAAGTACAAAGATGTAGTTTTACAATTGGTTCAGAAATATTATTGAGTGATGAATTAGGCTGGTTGGACTCAAATGACAACTCAGACAGATTCCAAATATTTACACTTATCAATAGGTTGATTTTGCTGATTTGAATTACCAGAACAGACTGTGCTGAATGCCAGCCAAACCCCCCCCCCCTAAAAAAACAAAAACAAGGGACCCACCTGTATATGCTACATTTCTATACCTGTATATTTATGATCATTTCTTGAGGTGTGCACCTTTTTCTGTTTTCTAAATTCTAAATCCAGTATGTGTTCATCTCCACACGCACCAACAAATCCATACGGCGCAGAGATTCCCCCGCTGCCTCCAAAACAGCAACTGTGAGTTCAGTCCCGGGGAGACCGAGCAATGATCAAGGCTCAAACTACACGGATTCATACCCGGTCTGCTGTTTACCACAGAAAATATAACAGCAAGAAGCTCATGTCAGAGTTAGCCTTAAAAAAAAAAATAAAAAAAGAGAGATTTAGAAAAATATAAACATTTTAAGTTGTTGATTCACAGCAGCCCCAGAATGAAGCTTATTTTCTTTGACTAATGGCAGCAAGCCTTCACATAATCCTGCTTTATTCCACAGCAACTTTAATAAAATGTCTAGTTTCACAACTCCTTAAATGTACCTAGAAGGATGAAAGGCTGCATTAAGAGTTATTAACTAATGCTAACAACATTCAGGGCCTAAATTCGGATTTGTTGTGCGTTGGTGGTCTGAAGTTTCTAAGCTGCAAATTAGTTGCATGACGCTGACAACATTTGGGGATGAAGCGACGTTTTTTTGCACTGCGAGAAAAAGCTATTAAAGTATTTTTGCAAGTTTGTTGAGCTTTCAGTAAGACGGTATCTAACAAGGGCATAAATGGCCAATTTTCCCTTCACTAGGGAGCTTCACAACATGGATAATGAGGAACAAAAGTATTAAAATAAACGTTCAAATGCATTTCTGGTGGGAAAAATCAAACAGAACTCTGGTGTTTTATGAAATTCGTAATGCAACCTTAAGTAATCTGTTTTACTAAAGTTATTTTCCCCACACCTTCTCATTCCCACGGTGGTAAACAGAGCATTGTTTTCCCAACGTTAAGGCATGGTTACTCCTGTTATTCACCACTGAATTCAAAGTGACTCTGCCAATTTATTTTTGATATTTTCTTTTTTTCACACTGTTTGGTTTATTGTTGTGACTTTAATTAAAAGGAAAAGTGAATTTCTCTTTAATATTTTTCACTGAACACATGCAAAATAAAACATTTTTGACAGTAAACCTTACTCTCAAGAAGCAAACAGCCATTAGAAAAACGACAAAGTATTACTATTTTCCTGCCTTTAACAGGATGAATGACTACATGTATCAAGTCTTTTGAAAGTATTTTTACCCTTTGAACATTTTCACATTTGTCACATTATGACCTCAAACATCAAAGTGTTTTCATGAGACTTTACATGGTGGCGAAAGACACTGTTATGACCTAGGTCATAACGAAACTGAAGCAAAGGACAGTATGTGTGGTTTTCAAAAACAGATATCTGCAAAGTGTTGAATGCAATTATATCCAATGTATATAGCTAAGTAATTATGTGAAACTTTATTTATGTAGCTAATTATGTATTTATGTAGCCACTGACAAGCTATAAAAACACAAAGTATTTTTACAAGAGCCAAGAATACATAACATAATAAAAATCTACACTTTGTAGAAGCTGCATTTTCATCTGCTTCTAAAGGCGTTAAATGTCTCAGTTCTTCTTATGAAATGGCTCCAAATCAGTGGGATTAGATTTAGGTCTGAACTTTTACTTGGCTCTGTACCAGTCTCATGTCTTTGCCTGTCTTCAGCAGATTTTCTTCCAGAGTTGATCTTTATTAGGTTCCATGTAGTTTTCCCTCAAGAACCTTCTTATTCAGAACATTCCTACTGCATAAGACATACAGCTGGTGGTATATGTTCAGGGTGATATGTTGTGTTACCTTTTCAGCACACATGTCATTTTATATGCCCAAAAGCATCTTTGGTATCACCAGACCAAAATACCTTCTTTCTTCCAAGTTTGATGCATATTTCCTACATAGCTTGTGGCAAACCAGAAAAGGAGCTTCCTTTGGGTTTCTTTGTTTTCCTCTACTTAAAGGGCAGCTACTTGGAGTCTACAAAACTGTGGAAAAAATTTAACCAGCGTGATTCAAGAGGTTAAACACATACATGAGTTGTGCAAATGGAACATACTCGGCTGAAAACCACCAATCTCTTCTAATCGCCTCTGAAATCAAAGCAGGAGCTTTTCCCAGAAGAAGGAAGCGTGCGACCGAGAGGAGAGTCCACAGAGGAGATGGAGGAGGCAGATGCAGAGGGAGCAGAAGGGAGCAGCATGACAGAGTGGGCCAAACTTATCAAATGAAATCAGTGCAACGCTAATCAACCAGGTCACAAACCCTGAAGAGGCACTTAGTGAGGCTGGACCGAGAGCTCAGACAAATCTCAGAAGTTATTCAGTGCCTTCAGTCATTTGAACGTTCAGTGAAAAAACAGAGCTAAAAAAAAAAAATGTTTATATACTCCTGCTCTGTCTCCAACAGAGTATTCAGCAACTTTACAGCCAATTTCTTTAAAACAAAAGACCATAGACCAGGAGTTTACACAGGATTATAAGTTTAAGACTGAACCTAAATTCAGGCCCAAATAATGAAGCTCAATTTAACCGAGAGCCGTTTGACTTTACTGCATCGTTATTTACTGTAACAGAAAATGTACAGATGATTTGCTTCTGTTGCAGCACTAACAAAGCACAAGTACACATATGTTGTTCTGACTTTCATGTTGACTAACTTGAACATGTAGCAATAAATAAAAATGTCCAGGTGTGATTTTTATGCATTCTCTGTATTTTGTATTTACAGTAAAGAAGTAAAGAAGGTCAAATTTGCTCAAAGTGTTTCAGGTTTGGCACCTCAGCGTGTTGGTAGAATAAGAGTTAGGAAAGGAATGAGTTTTAAAATAAGAATATCTTTGCCTTAATTGTAATGCTTTTATAAAATTATGTTGTTGTTTTTTTTTAGTTTGTTGTTTACCCAAATGCCAGCTGTTTTCCGCTAATGTAGTTTATGTTTCCCAAGTTGTTCTGAAGAGTTCATAAAAGTGTAAAACACCTGCATGAGTGTAGAAGTAATTCAACTATTTTTAAAGTTTGTGTGTGTAGTTATTTTAATCACTGAAATAAGTTCTGTATGTTTTAAATATCACCATGTTTTACCTGTTGGGGATAAATTAACTCATCAGCTTAGCATCAAAGTTACAAGAGAACCTGTTAATTATTACTTAACCTAAAATGTATCATAGTGTTTCAGCAAGAAAACATTTTTAACACAAATTTAAAAAACTCGTATGATCCAGAGTTCTAAAAAACAAATACTGATTTATGTGTTAATCAGCAGGTGAAATAGA
Organism: Poecilia mexicana; assembly: GCF_051168715.1. NCBI lineage: Eukaryota > Metazoa > Chordata > Actinopteri > Cyprinodontiformes > Poeciliidae > Poecilia > Poecilia mexicana. Next base: position 23,741,273 of record NW_028263385.1, on the reverse strand, counting down.
AGAGAAAATACATTTACTCGTGTTTCAGAGGACCAAAATATCTCTGGTGGTATTAAAAGCTCTTTGATAAAGTCTTTGCAAGACTATCATTAGACGCTTTGATGAAAAAAAACTTTCATGAGTGTTTTTTTTTTTTTTTTGGGAGAGAAAGCTGCACAGAGAATTGAACTGGGCTTAAAGAGACAGCCACATAAAAACTAAGAGTCTTTCTACACCAAAGACTAGAGTCAAGACAGACAACCACCATCTTATGCAGTGTAATATGACACAAACGAAGCACTGGATCGCAGATTTTAACCATTGTTATCATCGGAGTCGTTTTAGGAAGTGTGGCTGAACTGCTAATGAGGTAAGGCATGTAGGATGTGTCAAGGAGGAGCCCAGAATAGCGCTGGCCCATTTTAACATCTGCTCATTCTAACTGTTTGGATAATATTTGTGACTGACGGTGAGATCGAAATTACACTTGCAGCAGTACGTTTTCATTTTCTTCAGTTGCTACGTCTGAACACGCAGGATTTTAAGTGCATGACAGAATGTGTGTCCCTGCAGAAATAAGCAATTTGGCCTATTGGCTCAATTTCCTGGGGACTGGGTTTGAAATTTGGGCAAATCTTTTGCTAGAAAATGAGACTATTTTAATATATTATATCATTCAATCTGCTTTCATGAACTCGTTTTTGTTTCTACAAATGTAATAGAGTAAATTAAAGCCACCTCGATTAAATCCTTAACATACCGCTCTGGCCTCACAGTACATTTCCATTTCCCTCTTGGTGCCATAAAGACAAATATATATATATATATATATACTGCTCAAAAAAATAAAGGGAACATTTCACTTTAATTTTGTGTGTGGCTCCAAATCCAGGCCTCCATTGGTTAATAAATTTGATTTCCATTGATGATTTTTGTGTGATTTTGTTGTCAGCACATTCAACTTTGTACAGAACAAAGTATTCAATGAGAATATTTCATTCATTCAGATCTAGGATGTGTTATTTGAGTGTTCCCTTTATTTTTTTGAGCAGTGTATATACACATATGTTGGAATACATTTTTTTAATGAACAAAGACGCATGTGACTATTCTATTTATGAACAAACAAAATGAAGAGAAATTGTCTGTTTGCTGCCATGAAGCCTCAGGAATTTTTATCCCTGCCAAAAAGGAAAAAAAAAAGATACTTTAAAAGATTTTAAAGTTTCAAGGTAACCTCAATTGGTTAGCTGTTCATCAATAAAAATGGTTGAAATCAACCCTAAGGAATCTGATGAATAGGAAGATGGTGTATCAGTACTGTGATGAATTATGACTGATGCAGTGTCTTGTCAAATCTGTGTTTCAACCTCAGTCCTAGTAGTTACAGTTCTATTATATAATTTGCAGTATATCTGATTTTGTTTTTGTGGAAATGAACCACCGGTGTTGGAATGTGAAACTCAATGCAAATAATTTTGTTGACCTTCAAATGTCCCTGTTAATACGTGACAACAGAGCAAAAAAAAAAAAAAAAAAAAACTGTTATGACAAAATGTAACTAGTTGTTTTATCAAGCTAAGAGATCAACACATACATTAGTATCTCAGTACATGCTGAGAGTTGTTTATATTTTTTCATATGAGTGCAACGTTTTTATATTGCCAGTTTGGCAGATGGAGACCAAACCTGTATTGAGCCATTTCAGGTAACTAGATGGAGGCAAAATTTAACAGTAGGCAGCTACAAAGGGAAAAAAAAGTCACCAAAAATGAAAGTGACACAATAAAAGTGTTCTTGTTAAATTTTGAAGCTCATCTTTAACACATTGGTGTTATGAGTCACATGGCTGTTGGCTGCAGATGCTCAGGAGGTCTTGATTATCTGCAGCATACTTCAAACTGAGCTAATTGTTTCAACTTAAAACAGGTGTCAGTTTCTTTTGAAATAACTTTAGCAAATGTTTTGAATACCGCCATCGGTCTCCTTCTCAGCTCACGTATAGATTTGCTACAATAGGATCTCAGTACTTTGATGACCTTCAGCCACAGGCAGCAGAAGCCTTTATTCTCTCTGGTAAAATAGCTTCCCCTCTGTTTGAGCTTCACTTTTGATGAACTCTGGCCATGAGAAAGATTTTTTTCCCCCCCTCCTTTCTCTAAAGTATTGAATTCAGGTTTCTGCTTTTGAACCTTTTACACATGAAAACATAAAAACCAGTTTTCTACAGCAGGACTGCATTAGTATTTATGCTTAAAAACAAACAAATCTATTTGGACGTTCATCATTTGGGGGTTAAATCTTGATTTCTGAAAATGTGATAGTAAGGTGAGACAGAAAATTAACCGTCATACTTTTCAGCTTATTTGCTTGTATGAGTTAAAAATGGAACTCTGTTTTACTTCATGTCTATTTGCAACCTTAAAAAAAAAAGGCAAAGTGTTACACTTGAAACATTTTGCTTTTCATTCTGCAGTGGAATATCAATATCATCCCTGTGAGGAAAGCACATCATGTTTATGGATTTTCTTTCTCCTCAGCATGCACTAAAACCACTTTCTGAATAATTTCAAATGTCTAATTTGTACACCATTTGTTTGTTCTCTTTTCTGTCTGCTTCATAATTCCACACAATTTTTTTTTATTGCTTGCCTACAGTTTGTTTTGAAATAATAAATGAATAGCTGCCTTAAACTCAAACTTTTGAACATTTAAATGACCACACACACACACACACACACACACTCACAAACAGGTTGTGCCTTTGTGAAGCAGAAGCTACGGAGTTGTGATGTTTTTAAAATGAAAATTCATTTAAATGTACAGGTTGAGAAAACAAACGTGTTTTTAACATGGCGAAGAGCGAAAAGCAAACAAAACCATAAAGCTGAGAATTCATCCATGCAGCACAATAATTTCACTAACGTTGCCGTCAAATGGGAGACGAGTAATAATTAGTTTCTCCAGGTTCTGTTCGTGTAGTTCTACTGCCTCCTTTTCCTCTTACAGTTCATTCAAGCTTTCATTGAAAGCTTTGAATGAATCGCTTTGGAAAAACGTCCTGTGAACAGATTAGTCTAAAATTCAATTATTTGGAATCAAATACAGCATTCTAGGAAAAAAACAAAATTGACCAACTTTGGAAGTGAAGAGCTGGAAGTGTTATTGTTTGGGGATGCTTTGGACCGAGCGCCATGAGGTGCATGAGGAAAGGCTGCTGAGGATCTTGTTTTTGTTGCAATGGAGCAAATTTTAACATGAAGTCTATTTTTAATTCAGTGCACTTTGTAAAGTGCAGTGAGGAACCAGCAAATCTCCAAAGATATATATATATATATATATATATATATATATATATATATATATATGTATATATATATATATATATATATACATATATATATATATATATATATATATATATATATATATATATATGTATATATATATACATATATATATGTATATATATATACATATATATACACACATATATATATATATATATATATATATATATATATATATATATATATATATATATATATATATTTAAAAAAAAGGCCAGGATCCTTGTCACTGTAAACACACACAAAAGCTGGTGGATGTGTTCATTTATATGGCGTGAATAGCCACTAATACATTAAATACTCTTTCTATGGATGCAGCTCGTATAAAACATATAGCAGAAAATCATTTCCCTCTCCACAGTACAGACGTATAGCGTGATTTCATGGCTGCATGTTCTCTTTTCATCTATTTTGGCAGCTTCACTTGAACATGTTCAGCTGCCACCTGTTGGATTTTAGGTACAGATGAGTTTGTTTCTTCGTGAAATGTTCCGGTTTGTACACTTTCTAAATTTACTGAAATCTACGTAAATCTAATCAGTAAGGAAAAACCGTCCCCAGCTTCGGTCAGCAGTCTAGTACAGGATGTATCCGTGTGCAGTGGATGACGCATCCGGACTGATCGCTCTCTCACGCCCCACTCATGTAATCACCAGACATCTGACATTCAGAAGGTTTAATTAAGCTTTCTCTTTAAAAAAAAAAAAAAGGAGTGCTGAATTGCTTTACATTTACGCAGAAACTTAAGAAATTCACATCCAAGCGATCCACTTCCACAGTTGAGCATTTCCATCAGGTCTCAGAAATGCGATACGCAGCTTACAGCCACTCATCAATGTCTTGTTAATCACAGGCCTTCAATGAGGACTTTGAACAGTTATTTCATGCAGGATAATAATACAACAACCAACTTTAATTTAGAGATTACAAATGTGTACACTTATATTTGATAAAATAAATATCTGTCACCAAGTTCAGGAGAAACCACACAGTTTTCGAAGCCATTGGCGTCAGACTGGAAGTATATTTGATGAGTCGTCTTGGCAGAATTTGTGGAGCTTATTTAAATTAGTTGCTTCCCCAGCATAGATTTGGCTTTAAAGGACAAAGGATATTCGAAAAATGTCTTGTGGGGTTAAGGCTGAAGTCATTTCAAAAGTTTAATGCCAGCCTGCTTTACCTCTCCCTAAATCATTTTTTGATGTGTGCCTGGAGACATTGCCCTGTGTGGACATCCGTTATCTCGCTAAATGAACTTAGTAAGGACATTCAAGAACAACCCGGGACCCATCGAAGCTCAGAACTACCAAAAACTAGAAGATGCTGAAACACCAGTGAGCATCTTCATGATCGAGTGAGTTAAACATCAACATATACTGAAATGCAGCTGCCCATTCAGAAAGACCAGATATCTAACTATGGACATATGTGAGCGACTGAGCCTTTTGTACCACTAGAACGAGAAAATATTTGAGAAAATGTGTTTGTGTAGATATCAGTTGTTTTTCATCATATTCAGTTATCGATTTTCTAAATACTTGTTTTTGTCTAGTTTTGCCACAATCTTTTTTTCTGCCTACTTTTTTTTCTGTCTGCGTATTTGAATAACAAATTTAAGAAATTGTGTTCCCTACACTGGACGACTTTTTCTTTTTTTAATCACTCGTCAGTCAATGGTTAAACATTGGTCTTTCAGGGTAAGCTAATGCAGCATCACACCACTTTCCTCGCCGAGGGCAGGGAAACACATTTTTATGATGTAATTTCCCAGAACTATTGATTTCTTTCCTTCCCACTTGATATTTTTCCATTTCTGAGCCGAAGGAAGGATGAGCAAAGCGAACACATTAACACCGGCAGAAAGGACTGAGCTGGGAAAATAAGTAGAGATGGGATGCAAAGCTGTCAAGGCGGAAATACATACTTTAACCAGTGTTTCTATTACCAGGCTCAGGTATGGTATCGAACCGCACGGCTCGTTCAAAGTGCTGTTCTCTGACAGACTGGAGCAGCACACAGCCGCACTTGTTAAGCTGCTTTGCAGGACACTTGACTTACCTCAGCTTAAAAGCGTGCGTGGAAATTTAATGGTAATTCTATAGATAAAACTTGTAATCTTTTACTTTTGTGGGATAAATGTTTCATGCTTAAACATGGAGTTTTACACCCTGAAAATAATCTTTGAACTGATTGATTGTGTTTGTGTGTGCAGAGAGAGGCGTGGAGATTTACTTGCGTGACGCAGACATTTAGGAGTAGTTCGGTTTTAGAGAGGCACGGAAGTATTTTGCAGTGGTTTCGGGTTTATAATAAGAAGGTATTTTACTGGACACATACCATTTATTTCTCTCCCATACTGCAGATAAGATTTTGAAAGTGTGGACACAGAGCACCGAACGCATCACAACACACTTTCAATGCAAGCAGTTGTCTTCCATTTCTCTTAAATGTGGTTTTAAGGCATGGCAGTATTTCAGTCAGTGGAGGTATGCTTGGCATGTCACAGTGTGATTAGCATTCCTGCCATGAATACAAGATTATGTTGTGGGCTATCTGCTGAAACCTATTTCTTAATAAAACAGGAGCATATTTTTAATATTGCTTTCCTCTTTCTTTTTTTCTTTTTTTTTTTTTTGGGCCGGTGCACACTCACAATCAGCCTCAACCAAAAACAGGAGGGGTTTAGCTTCCTTTTTTTCCTCACAGTGGAGTGATTCAAAAAGGCACCCTTTGCTTATTCTGTCCTCTCTCTCAATCAGCAATTTCTTCCTTTGATCTTTTATTTACATGATTAAGTGTTTGTATAGCCAGGATTTTCATTCTGCATTTTAATGTGTGATGAGAGCGTCTTTGAAGTCAGGCTTGTTGCAGTGGAGTCACTTTGGTGAACAGCTGTCTTCGGTTATTGTTGGGTTTGAAATTTTGTGTGAATTATTCAATTGTAAAAAATAAAAATCAGGATTTGCCATGATTTTCTTTGTTTTGTTTCGTTTTGTTCCCCACAGCTTCCACAGGAAAATGGAAAAGCTCCAGGCATTTTAACCGGTTTGTCAGCTAATGTTTCACGATACTTTATCATTTTAGTAAACAGCTTGGTTTATTTATTTTTTTGGTGTCCACATATTTTTGAGGTGATAACAATTTCTTCTGTAAACTCTGCCTCACAAAGCTTGGCAGTGAAATATGGAGCCATGGCTCGTAAAGGATGTTCAGTAACTGCTTTACCCTGTTGCAAAACGAAATACAAAACGCAGATATAGTTCATACCATAACTCTGGCAGATTTAGATTTAAAGTTGTTTTCATTCCTCCAAGAAGTTTGTGTGTGTTGGGAAATGACACCTCCTAAGATAATTGAGATCCAGGCTGTTTCCTGGCCGAACCATTAATTCGATCTGCCTGTCATGAAGAAAAGTTGTAATATTTCTTGCTTGGTGAACAGTTGCCATGTCATTCCAAAAAAACAAAAAACAAACAAAAACAAAAAAAACCACACTTCATTATCACCAAAACAACTTTTGATTGTTGGACAGAGAACATTTTAATGGTCACCTGCACATTCCCTGTAGAGATAACTCAAAAGACTGTCATCTGCACCGTTTCTTTACCTGACAGTAACATATTATTATTGACTGTGGATATTTGTTTGCTTTCAGACACTCGTCTTTATTTTGGTTTGGCTGCACAAAGCAAAATTCCAGCATGATCTCTTTGGCTACTGCAGATTTGGCATTTGTTGTTCAATCTAACTTTCATCCAATCATCCACATCACTGCTTCACTTCAACTCACCTTGTTTTATCCTGCATGAATGTTGACGACTACAGCAATGTTGTTGTTTTTTAAAGTAAATAAAAACAAATGGACCCTAAAGATTAAAAAAAAGAACTGAATAATGAGGTTTGCAAAATGTCATTTTTAAAAAGCACCACAGAGAACAAAATAGCTACTTCTGTTTTTGTGCATATATGGATTGACGATGTCACAAGAAAAACAAGAATCAAGCAGATCAGATGTGTTGTGGCAGATTTTGAAGTGTTTGAGTTGCATTACAGAGGCAAGAGGTTCAAGTTTGTGTGTTTAAGACACAGTTTGACTCTGATTACCTCCAAGCAATGTTGGCTTATGTAGTCAACTTCTAAGCTATAGCAAAATGTGGCAATTGCAGTGATATAATTTTTACTATAAAGGGCACAAATGTGTTTTTATTACTATTTGAAATTTTCTGTCTGACTAATTCAGAGCATGAATGCCACTTCTAAAAAGAGTAAAATGCTTTAATGCAGCTGCTTTTACATTACTTGTCAGAACAGTGACAGACTCTGCATGCAGTCTAAGTTTACACTACCTTACCGTACCATAACAACTTCAGTCTTCTGGACTGCCAATTGGTTCTTCTTCTCTCTTGAATTAACTGGGACGATGGGGAAGGCTGTAGCCTCTGCAGCAGGAGCTGGCACAATGTAGCTACCTGGTAGGTTTGAGCTCATTATTCGTTTTTCTTCCAAGAAATATGTTTTTTTTTTTTTTTAAGAAATAACAGATGATGCAGAAGTTCTGAAGAAAACACAAATGGGACTTGAAAACCTTCCTAACAGAATGTCAAACAGAGCATGCAGTTTTATGCAAACTTGGCTTACGTCAATCTAAAAAATGGATCTGCCCTGAATCATTTGACAAACAGGTATGTTGTTTATCACTGTTGCGAAACTTTCCTGAAATCATGAGATGCTCTTAAGCAACAGCACTGAATATGTAAGTCAGCACATCTGACAAATCTGATGAGAAATATGATAAAAACCCTGCAAAGCAGAATACATACTCAGAAGAACTAATCAATGTGATGTCATTGTCAAAGCTTGGGCAACTTTAATTTTGATTAAATAAAGACAACAACAACATAAAATACATCAACAACTGGAAAAACTGACCTTGACACGTTGTTCTTTAGGTGACAAATTGTTTCTAAAGGGAGTTTGATTGATTTCACTGAAGAGTCTGGCTTGCAGCTTTAATGATGTGTACATTTGACTTTTCTGTACATAAATCCATTTTATTTTAGCTTATTTTTTGTAGTTCACTCACAAACATCAACTCGTTTCTGCCCATTTGCCTTTCCTTTCTTCTGTTGTGCATTTCTGGTTTTCAAGACATTTTTTTAGTTTTATTTTTTATTTATTTATTTTTTTTGCTGTGAGCCTGCTTTCCTGATGCTGTAACAGTGAGTTTTGATTACCTGGTGCAAATTTAAGACACAGTTGCCTGGACACAAAGGAAACAAATCATAAAACAATCTGCGTCTGTCCGTCTTCATGTAAAGTTTGATAGTAGATTTCACTGTTTCCACTGAATGTTTTCTTGATGGAGACATCCTTGGTGTGAATCAGCAGCCGGCAACAAGACTTTATACGTCCAGAAGAGCTCACTGTTGCTCTTGTTTGTTTTAGAAATGTAAATTAGCGCAGGGTTCTGTGTCGTTCATTCAGCACTGAGTTGTGTTATTTTAAAGTGTGCATTATGTAGCTCTTTTTGATAAAAAGTATAAACTCACTTGGCTTCCAAGAGTTGTTTTTTTTCCCCTTCTCTTCTCCTCATCTTTAGGAGCCGGCAACCTTTATTCATCCTTGTTCTGCTCTCCTTCCCGTCTGCCCTTCCCTGTCACTCCTTCACATCCCTCACTTCACATCTGTTTTCTGTCTCACACCTTTATGTTTGCCATCATACCTCAGTCAATTCCCTTAACCCTTGTTTTCTCTGAACTCCTCGTTCTCTCATCTCCCGTTCCCCCCGTCGCCTCCCTCATATTCCTGTTTCAGACATTTCCTTGAAGATAAAAAGCCTTAAAAATGTTTAATGTCAAACGCATGAACAAAGCATATGAGCGGGTTGAGTCAGCTGGGATCAGACTGCAGTTTTCCTAAAACCTAATGAGAAAGGAGAGACAAGCACATTGTGCGAAAACTGAAAGTAATAAAAACACAAAATGAGGAGGGGGGGCGGTTCCAAACAATGTGCATAATATTTTCATGTGTAATCGACATGCTGCGTATAAAGACGGTGCTGCTCAAATTTCATGACTGTCCCTAACTATAAATAGATCAGAAATGTTTTTGATGTCCCTTTATATCCGTATTTATTCAGAGTGAACAATTTTGGCATGACTCATGGCCCTGAGCTGCAGTGCTTAAACTGCGCTGATGATCATCATACCAGGCGCGTCGGGGAAATTGTCAACGCGCATTTTAAAATTTCATCCCCAACTATCAGATCATACCGTGAAGGTGTGCTTTTGTTTAATTGCTAGCTTAAAAATTACAGCTCGCAGCGGGTTCTGCGCAAAGGGAAAAGCCTGTCTTGTTTTCAAATCCCACTTCAGTCTTTCATTTTTTTTTTTTCTGTTTCAGCCATAATCCATTAATACCCCATCATCTTAAAGCCCTGGAGTGGAAGAAAGGTCAGCTGGTGTGAAAATGGGATTCATAGCTTCCACAAATATGAAGAAAAACATAAACTAAGACCGCACTGTCTTAGTTTCTCCTGAGAAATTTCAGATTTTAATACGCTGCAAGTCAGCGCACTTTATTAGGATTTTGCGCTGCAAACAAACAAAACTTAATGCATGATTGTGAAGTGGAATGGAAATATTTTACTGTTTTATGCATTTTTTTTATTTTAGCAGTTTATTCTTAACCTCAGGACCAATGCTCCATGTTTTTCCTTCTGTTGCTGTTCAGTTTTATTTCAGAAAATATAATAAATATAACAAACACTTGCTCAAGTTTCTTGTAGAGGTTTGTTTGAAATCGCAAGCTTTAAAGTTTTCTTTGAAGCATGTTCCAGATGCTCACACATAGATAGACCCTTTGCTCCTTTGACATACCCCCCACTGCTACCCTTCACCCTTGATTGCTACATGTAGCTGGCCAGGAGAAGCTGAATCCAGTCGTCAGGAAGTAGTAGAGTGTGTGTGTGTGTGGGGGTGTGTGTGTGTGTGTGTGTGTGTGTGTGCGTGTGTGTGTGTGTGTGTGTGTGTGTGTGTGTGGGATAGAGGGAAAAAGAGAAAGAGAGAAAGAGAGAGAGGGAGGCCACTTTCAGACAAATTCCACCCTGGTAAACGAGTCAGCTAATCCGACCCCTCTGCTTACTCTGTTAACGCCCCACCAGCTGCACTTTGCCCCAGAACTCCAAAAGAGAAAATAAACACACACAAAATGTAACTCATGCGTGAAGATTTCCTCTTCAGTGTGTACGCCGGGGCATATACCGCTGTTGCATGTGTTCATGAAGACAGACTTACGCTAAGGGCCTCCAGTGTTGGATACACACAAATCAAACGCTTTTTATTCATGCGCCCACATGCACACACACACACCTATTCATGACCACCATAACCACATGCAGCATCCATACATACTGTATGAAGACTACTACTGTAGAGTCTGAAATCTCCCTCTGGGAAGATTTTATGTTGGTGCGTTGCACAGAAACTTCCTCCAGCAGACAAGGTCTCTGCTAATCAGAACACACCGAGCAGACTCAAAAGGACAACCTTCTGGGGCCCCAGGGGCAAAATCAGAGTTAGTAGAGTCACTAGAGTCATTTGACCGGCTGCTCGGTTGGGTGTCGCATTATCAGGCTAGTTAGCTGACCATGTCTTGTTCAATTAAATACAGAGATCAATGCTTCAAGGTGTATTAAACAGATTGCTTCAGTGTGTGAGCCACAGCGTGTCTGTTTGCAAAAATATATCACTCAAGACTCTCTGAACGACAGACAGTATGGCACGCACATACTGTGCAGTGGCATCATGTTTAATTCGGCATGTATGAATTATCGGTGCAGACAAGGACACACAATGTTTCACGTAGATCGACACGAGGGTCAGGCAGGACGCCGTCTCATTACTCATCAAGCATCAAGTTGGAGCTGGCAAACGGAGTCAATACGGCCAGAGCCCAGTCTCCTGGGCCCACCTGTCGATTACACTGGTAAAGACAAGCTGCCTGGCGCCTCAATCCATCGGCAGCAACTTCCACCGGGCCTGTAGACACCTGAAGAATTCTGATACCAGGAGGGAATAAGGGACCTTCCACTTCACACTGCCGGATACGCAGCGGCTCGCCTGGGCTGCATAAACCATTGTGATAAACAGCTCTTCAGAGGAATGGAGCCGGTTGGGGGGGCAGAGGGGGGTGCACATGTATCTCTATGTGGTGGAGAGGCAGTTTGTACGGGCAGAATGAGCTAGATTGGTATCAAGCTGTTCAGAGAGACATGCAAAATGTGATTTCCACAAAGCTCTGAAGTATATATTTTTGAGCTACTAAGGACTTAATAAATAATGAATAAAACATAAATCTGAGAAAACAAGTTTCAGAGGAATTTATACACACACACACACACACACACACACACACACACACACACACACACACACACACACACAAAAATCCCAAGTAAATCCTAAAGTATCTCAGCCTTACAGTAAAATGTTCCATTTATCACGGTTCGGTTTCTACAAGTTGAATTATTATTTCTACCCGTCATTCTGCGTTGCTCTCTGAAACCTTATTATGCCACAGGTGGACACAATTTAAGGTATAGAAGGGTGAATAGTGGACACAGCTCACATTTTGAGCATCATCAACAAAGTTATAAAGAACATTTTTGTTGGTTTTCCGTTTTTAATAAATTTGTAAAACACTCAAAAAAAATCCACATTGTCATAATGGGGGATTTGTGTGTAGAATCGTGAAGAAAGTCATTCATTAATACAATTTGGAATAATCCTGCAGCACAAGAAACAAGTGGAAAGGGTGAATACTTTGCTATTCACCGTATGTTTTTGGATCACTTTGCTGCTGAAAGGTGAACCACAATCTCAAGTCCGTTGTCACCTCTAAAAGCTTTTCTTCTTTCAGCTTGTATTAAGGCACATCCATCATCCCACTAACTTCTTCTTCTTTTTTTCTAAATTGATGATTTCTGTTTCTTCCAGGACTGTGTTGTAAATTATGTATCATTCTTATGACTTTTGTTTTTTTTTTTTTTTTATGGTGAAAACCTGTCAAATTAATATTGAAATCATCTTTCTCACGCTGCTTTATAGTTTCAGCACCATGGACAGCTCATATGCTTCTGTTATGATGTTTCATCGCCAGCCGTCTTCTCAAACCTAATTTATTATGGACTCTGCATGAACTATGTCTCGGCTGACTTGTCGCTTATAAATCCTCCTAATAGAGCACAGGATATTGATTCCTATGAAGGTCATTTCAACCACAATTATTAATTGGGCAATATTTAAACACAAGATAAATGGACATAATGGATTTAGTCTTTATCTGATGTCAAACTGCTGCTTTCGGTTGGTGAAGCCCTGAATTCAAGCCTAAATTTGATTCGTTTTCACAATATCGATAATTGTCATCCGAGATCATTTGAAAACAGCTAGAAACACAGTGCAGGTTAGAATTAAGCCGTGCAGCCTGATCACGAAAACCAAAAGAAAACTTTCTGGGCTACATTCAGTGGAGTATATTGGGGAAATCTGACACTGAACAACACCCTGAACGCAGCATTCTCATGGCGAATGCTGTGTGTGGAAAAAGGTTTCAGTATCTAGATGCGAAAATCTAGAGAAATTACAAGGTTGGTGGTTGTATGAAGTACCGACTCATTTAGTTATCTTCTTTTTTTAGATAACAAAACCGGAAGAAAGTATAATACCACCATTTTTGTTCCTAACAAAGCACAAACATGTTTCCGGTTTCCACGTGGTTAAATGTTGAAAAGTTCAAAGGATATGAACACTTTCGCATCTGAATGACCAATTGACGTTTACATGTGAGCACTCAAGACCTCCTTACGTCCGTCTGCCTCCCCCACTTTTTTTTTTTCTTTTCTTGACTCCCCGATTCAAAGTAAAGGTCGACGACTCTTCCGAAGCTAGATGGCAGAAGAGCCACACTGCAGCTGAGCAGCGTTTCTTTGCGCCGTCATCATCCCATCTTTTGCATTGCAAATTACCCAGCCCCATCACTCCCAATAAGGGATCCGCTCGATCTCCACAATGGAAAAAAAAATAAAAGAAAAATCAGAGTTATGATGAGGATTGCCAACAAGGCGGCTTTCTGCTGCGCACCTCTGAGCGTCACCTAACAGTCCGCTTCCTCCCCTGACACACGCTTCCATATGAACTACATGCTACCATTTAACAGGATTCATTTCTCTCTAAAGGGTTTACATTCCGCTCATAAAGACGCCCCCACCCCCTCTCCTCTCCTTTTCTCCGCCACCCACACCTCACTGTTCCCACTTCATGATTTGTTACCCACAACCAGCCAACTCATACTTACACAGGACCTTCTCCCTCTCTCTCTCTTTCTCTCTTCTTCTTCTCTCTCTCCCTCTCCATCTCTCTGTTCCTATAAGCCCCCCTCCCCACCATCACAATTTTTTTTCTCTCTCTCTCTCGGACTCAGCTCAGTTCGATTGCTGATCGATAAAGGTATAAGCCTCCCTACTGCCTTAGCCGCTTTTATAGGGAATAAGGAGAAGAGGAGATGCTGAAGAGCAAGTGTGGGAGCGTGCCTTCAGAGATCTTCGCACTTGAAGCCCCTCTCAGCAGAGATGGTTGAGCCCTCGTCCAGGTTGCTGTGGTCCTCTCCTAAAATCCAGACTCGCTCACTCCTCTGCTCTCAGCTGACACAGCGCGGCGGGCGGCTCTGTCTGCTGCTTCTCCTCTGAGGAGAGAGAATCCACTTCCACCGGCCGACAGGACGAGAAAAAGCAGGCTGCGCTCCGGCTTACATGCTGTAGCTGAGAACATGAAGGGGATTTACAGGGACGGATACTACGGTGGATCTATTGAGCTGCGGGACGTTTTCAACAGGAGATGCGTTAAATGTGGCCGGGGGCACTTTGTTCAAGCCAAAACGATGGGGATTAGGACCGGAATTGTTTTCTGGAATCTCGTCTTTTCTCTGATGTTCACTTGTGTGAAAGGTACGAGCCACTGCAGCAATTTTGGTGTGTTTTCTAATGCGCTTCTCCGGTGCGTATGCGTGCGTGGACATGTGCGTGCGCGAGCGCCCGCGTGTTTGTGCGTGTGCAGGAGTGTGTGCGCACAGGCGAGGAGTCAAAAGCGTTAATGTTCCAGACGTGCCCAAATGAGACTACAGCCGCTGTTCTGGGTCGAGTTTTTTTCTTCTTCTTCTTTTTCTTTTCTTTTTTTTTTTTTTTTTTTTTTTAAAGGGCGCAGTTTGGCGGTTTTTGCGCTCAATGCGGGCTTTGACTGAAGCGCTCAATAGAGATTCTTGCGGTAGCCTACGCTTCTTCTAATAGCCTACGTGAGCTGCTTTGCTTAGTAGCCTAACTAGTGAATTGTTGTGGCTCAAGTGCATGCACTGCAGATTTCTATTCAGATTCTGACTGATCAGGAAGGAGGGGCGATTATGTTTTATAGAAGAGATTGTTTTTAAAGTATTTATACCTGATTTGCGACAGGCCGGTGACTCTGAAACCACGCAATGGCCTAGGCAATAAGTGGAACCAATTTGGCTGATGGTGTGATTCTCCACTGTGGGCAGGTGAAAGGTGGGCTACTTAGTATTCAGAGGGCTCTTTCTAAAGCAGCTTGAATGCTTGCTGCGGCTGATGGAAAAACTACCGGTTATGTTTCTGAAATGACATAAATCTTAAAAATGTCAAAAGATCATTGAAATGTCCCCATGGATTATCCACTGACTAAAATGTTCTCACTTCAGGAAAAATAATGATAAAATAAAATCTATTGTCTAACCAACTTCTTCCCCAAAACTGTAAATCCTGCTGCTTAGTCAAGACAGCGTCTGTCAGATTAAACAACTGTTGCTTGTATTAAGTCTAAGCAGGACGTCATTAAGACTGAAAGACATGGCAGGGGGATGCTTGGAGAAGAAGATTTGTGCTCGGGAACCTTCACCAAAATCATTGTATCAAATCTAACTAAATTTTTTATTTTATTTTATTGTGTTATTGATAATTGTACAATTGAGCAGCAATTACAAAAGATTACATTTTCTGCTGCTACTTCTGCTCTCTGTCTCTGGAAACCTTTCCACCTGCCCTCTCCTGAGCAGTGACACTAACAGCTCCCACGATGGGCCCTTCTTTTTTTTGCACTATTTACATATCATTAAAGATATAGATTTTTGTTTTTCCTTACAATTCACTCCAGGTGTCATAGGCCTAAATTACACAGTTTTCATTTAATCTGAGGTTGCTATGGAAACAAACAAACAAAACAAACATCAAGACTCATCCATTTTGGATCTTTACATGCGGAGGAAATGTTTCATAATCTCAAATATTGTTTAAATGAATTTCTGTTCAGCACAGGATAATCCAATTTTAGCTTGTTCAGTGAAAGCATTTTATAGTTTGAACAACATATTACAAAGTGGAATCCAGAGTTCTGATAATTAGTGGAATAGCCCTTTAATTTAGTACCAGGCTGGTAGCTGTGAATCAGCAGATGTCATCTTCATTATTAGTTTTATTCACTGTGCAACTGAATTTTTCAGAACAGCTGCCCCCTAATAGATCTGTACCCACGGTGGGGAGCCATATTCCTTCATCAAAATGCTCCCAAGTATTTTGGATGAAAACACCATAAATTAGCATATTAGGTTTACCAACACACCATGTATGATGTGTACGTGGTACGTGGAGTCTGGTTCATGTTCAGGGTTTTAGATTCTGGGACTACAAGTGTGATCTGAGCTTTACTTGATTATAAAACTATTACAATCTAACCTGATGAGGTCCACAAAAACACACAACAGATCTCACACCAAATGACAACATATTTATTTCACTCTGTGGTTTTTGCTCCTTTGTATAAGCTGTGCATCTGCATATGAAACTACAGTTATAGAGGTTCTTCTGAACATTTTAGAGGGGCTTCAGTTCATGTGTTCAACCAACTTGGCAATAGTCAAATAACAAAACCTAGAAATATTATGTCTCTTACCAGTCAAGAGGGGCCTGTGCATGCACTTCTTGTGACTGCTGGTGTGAAAAGACTGGAAATGAACCCAAAAGGAATGAAACATTCAACAACGGCTCCTCTAAAGCTTTTTTTTTGTGCGTCCTCTGAACATGCGTGTGCATTCAGATGTAAAGAGAATGAGAGTGCATGGCTACTTATCTGTTGCATGGCTGTATGTGATTCAGAATATGAGCACAGATATCAATTTACATGCAGATTTCTCTCTTTTTTCTCTCTCTCTCCCCCTTGCTGTGAGTAATTCTCGTGTCTGTCTATTGGGGGTGGATGTGGCGCCTACCAAGAATGAGCCAAGTTGAGTTGAGCAGAGTCGGGCACTGTGCTGTTTCATCACCACCCACATTGAGGCAATGTCAAACCTTGAGGCCAGTGCCAATCCTCCTAGTTCTGTTACTTATTAGGGAGGCAGCCAGCCGGGAATTGGCTAGGGAAGTAGGGAGAAACGAGGAGGAGGAGAGGGCCCGGGTCCCATTTTTTTTTATTTTTTGGGAAAACTGTGTAGGAAATATCGAGCAGCTGTTGTTCCTCTGCTCTGACAGTTGACACAGTGTTTGCAGAGATAAAAAGATATTGACTAGATCTGGCCCATGACTCACTTTTCCTGCTAAGATAATGATGCCATTAAAAAAAGATTCCTATGCCGAGATTGTAGAGTGGCATTTTTCTAGAGTTTCTTTCTCTCTTTTTTTTTTTTTTTTTTTTTTACCTCCTGTGTGAAAATGGAATTAGATGAGTTGGGATCCAGACGCACGCTTTCAATTTGGGGTTGACAGAAAAACTCCACAATAGAGATGCGTTCGAGATCCTGTTACTCCGGTTGCTGCTGTACCAGTAAAAAAAAAAAAAAAAAAAAAAAAAAAAGGTGCAGAGTTCCCATGAATATACAACCAGATCTAGGATAGAGTGGTTCATATCAAATTATGTTTGTGTTAGATTGGCCTGATCAAAGATCAGACCTAAATCTACTTTGGAATCTCAAAAATGAATATCCACATGATACTGTTCCTCTGATCATGCTATTTATTTTTGAGCTATTTTGGAAAGAGGAATTGGCAAACATGTTCAGATTCTTGATGTACAAAGCTGGTTGACACTAGTGACATTCATTATTAAAGTTACACTCTGAGGGATGAAAATTGGCACATCGTCATTAAGTACACAAGTAAATAAACATGGTGACTGATCACAGCTTGTCTTCCCACTCTTAATATCGTATTCATAAATAAATTATTCTCATTAGACTGTTTGGCCCAGGAGGAAGAAGAGGAGTGATCATATTTGTAGGGACAGCCATTCCCCCCACACCCTTTGGTGGCATTGGAAGATGAGATGCATTTAAGTCTTTTTTTTTCTTTTTTTCTTATGTTTCTGGTTTTGATTATATTCCAATCATTTAACACAAGAAAATCTGTCATATTTCCAGAAAAAGTACCACTTTGTAGCGGTGAGTGCTTTATTTAGTTAGTGGTCAGAGCTTCTTGCTTTGTGTCTCTGAATGAAAGCAAGCCTAGAAGTAGCTCAGTCATTATGCTGAAAGCAGCATAATGACAGCAGTTTGAATGTAAGTAAAAGGTGTATTTCTACAATTGAGTGATTAACAGCAGTGATATGATGAAACTGTCTGTCTGTCAGCTTCCACTGTTTGAGTTTTGTTACTGGAAAGGTTACCTCAGATGTGCTTTCAGTTTAAGACTTTTTTTCACTTAAACTTTAGCTTAGACATAATATCACCTGGGTCATCACTTGTTTTCTTTTTTTTTTTTTATTAAAGTGGGTGATAAATGGATCTGATCTGCTTTTGAAGGGACTAATTGGAACTAATCAGGTGGGTTCTGAACAGACTGTAATCTGGTCAGTGAGACTCATGATGAAGGCTTTATCTCAGTGTGATTATGTAAACAGTCTGTAAAGGCTACTGGGGCTAATCGGGATTACAATTTGTCCCTGTAATTATACTCTATCTACAAGGAATGCAAGGCCTTATCACCCATGCCTTCAAGGTTCTTGATCTCCACACTACTACCAGCAGAGCAGAAAAAAACAGAAACTCTGGTAGACAGAGAAGATTTCCAAAAGGAACCATAAATGGAGCTGGGACCAACATCAACCAGCCTCTCAAACCCATTTCCCTGCTCTCCTTATGGTTTTCTCAGAGCTGATACCTGCGCGCACGCTCCATATGGACTTCCAAAGAACAATTCGACTCACTCACTGGCCTACTGCCCATGCCTGTAGGCTTGGGCCAAGCCCTTAGATGTTGCTGATGGGTCCCAGTGAAGGTCAGATAGAGTTTACTGGCCTTGCTTAAGTCACTTTCAATATAGACAGCTCTCCTGGCGATGAGATATTGGCAATATCTTGTCTTCAGGAAGAGAAATAGCAAATAGTTTGCTGAGATTAAATGTAATAAGTTCACTGGAGTCTGCTTCCAGAGACAAGGCCACAGATTCAAGGTTGAATATCTCTTACACCTAAGGAGCCAGGAGCCATTGGTTTTTTTGAGTGGATTAGACTGTAATCTGCCAGAGGCATATCTGATAGTAAAAACATGTTTGCTTGTTTGACCTTAATCAGGCGTTGCACTAAAAACAGAACCGGAGAATTGTGCTGGGATATAGTCTCCAAACAAGAATGTGCCATGAATACAAAAAGGAAGATACGTCTTTAACCTTGATCACAGATAGCACACTAGCAACTATTCTAGATGTAAAGTAAAGCTTAAAGTGTTATTCTGTGTATTATTGCTTCAACGGAAAAAGAAATGGGTGTGTTTGCATGTGTAAGTGGGAGGAGGTGTATACGTTAAGAAGCAACATAAATAAAATCCCTGGGGGGACACTTATTGCTACCCGAGATAACAACAACAAAAAAAACACGTCCATTTTTAAGTTTATTACTTCACCTTTTACAAAAATATCAGAAAAATACAAGCAATACATGGAAAGGTCCACATTTTTCTTGCAAAGGATTCTGGCAATCTTATTAGAGTGCTTAACCCAGTGAAAACTCTTTGACATACTCGATATAAAAAAAAAAAAAAGAACCGGTCACAAGAAAACACTACGTGCGTCAACACTGACCAAATCAACACAGGAAATGTTTGGCAGACACAAAAATCAACCTTCTTTCATGGCCACATTACTCTGTGGTTGAAGTGAAGAGAGCATAACAGAGGAGAACAGGATTCTGGGAAGAAAACTGTTCAAAGAGTAATATTGTCAAAGATCCGTCTCTATGCTGGTTCCAACCCTGTGGGTTGCTCACAGAGGGTTGTGCAAAATATTGACATAAGCTTGGCCAATAGTTGTGCAGCTGCTGTATTTGCTCAGCGCAATTATTTCTTGACATGGCAATTTTGAATTTTGTACAGCTGAATAAATGTACTTTAAGATTGATTTTTTTCCCTCCCCCCACCCTACAATTATTCAGTTGTGAATTATACCACTGTGATAAAATACGGAATTATTTTAAGTCATCTTTACCCGGGGTGCCAACAAATGAGGCTGGCATCACAAATGCCACCTTATTACATAGCCTTTCATCTAGCTAAGAATTGCAGCTATTATGCGTTACGTTTTTTTTTGGGTTTTTTTGTCTTATTTTGACAACCTGTAACTATGCAAATCCATGCAGCCTCATAAATCTTCCACCACAGAGCTCACAGCTGCTCTTTTTTGTTTCTGTGGCTGCTGGCTGCTGTTTTGATGTGTGACAGGAGAGCAGGCGGCGCCAAGGCATGGTCAGAGAAGCAAAGTGAGCTGACGCAAAGGTAACCAAGGAGGGAGACTGCAGCTCAAGGTTTCAGTGGTTCCACAACACGTGTCGGTATCGGTTAGGATGATGGGCGATGATGACAGACACCATTGGAGACTCTCAACTAATCCTGTCGCTGTGGTTCGCTTTGTTTTGCAAACAAAAATCAGTTTTCCACAAAAAAAAAAACAAAAAACATTTGTTCTGCTTCTTTCCATGCCACTGCTCGTAACAATCAGTGTTTATTTTAATTAGTATTTAACCTTGTAACAACCAATAAATAAATAAAAAATATGAGAAGAAGTCATATTTCTGAATTTTTATTCCCAGTTCATTTTAATACAGGTGGAGCAAAAACAGTTACAATATATATATATTTTTTTGATTTGGTCTTAAATGATTGTGACTAGAGGATCATTCGTGTTTAATTTTGGAAAGGGTGCTTAAAGTTAAACAACCATCAATGCTCATCAGTGTTAGAGAGGCAGAACAAAAGACAGCGTAGTCTTCTTGAAATCAGGCAGGAGGAGGAGTAGGAGGAGGAAGGCACATCGTGTCGTCTTAATGGTTTTTGAGTTGCATGCAGATAAACATTTTGAAAGAGTTGCGATTTTTTTCCATCATCGAGAGATTTCTTTTAATTAGTTTGAGTCTTTTTAATTTTTTCTGCGCTCCACTGGAAGAAGGAAAGTATTTTGTGGCACTGTTAAAGTGTTTTCTCAGCCGAGAAAACAGCGTCAGACTTCTGCTGTGAGCGTTGAAAAAGGAAAAAAAAAAATATTGATCCGCTGTTAATGTGGTTTCAGGGTGCCATGCTGCGCACATTAGCCTTTCATCCCTGCCACTAGAGCCACATGTCTTAAAGCACAGGCTCATCCTACTCTGTCTATTTTCTGCTAGAAGAAAAAAAATAAAAAAATAAAAAAATAAAAAGCCCAGCGTGCGCTATTCACCTTCCTGCAGTGTTTCATTAGTTAGAAACGTAACTCTTTGCAATGCAGATTTTAGTTAATCTGCTTGGTCCAAAAATGCTTTCTTCGAATGCTCATATTTTCTGAGTGAAACAAGATACACCTCCGGTCATGGGAGTATAAACACGGAGATGCAATGTCACTGGTACAGAGGTTGAACAAGAGTCCAGGCAGCCACTATCATCTCACTGCAGACCACAAATAAATGTGAGAGCAATCATGGCGTTGCACTCCCAGTCCAACCTTTGGAACCAGTGAGCTCTGGCAGCGGCAGGTTAGAGGAGGAAAATAACTTCTTTTTTACTCTGGTACATATAGGAAGATTCCACTGAGGAGAAAAGCAAGCAGCAATGCAATTCACGCTGCTGCGTGTGATATTTTATTTGTGTAGAATGGGGAAATTGGAAAGAATCTAAAATCTCGTGGGGTGAAGTAGAATCTTTTTGACTGGAGTTTAAAGTTTTCTAATTAAAGGTGCCAGGAAGGCATGTTTGTGTGTAACGAAGCAGCTGAATCGAAGGCTATGTTGAAATTAGAATACCACCGACGTCAATTAAATTAACGCGCAATTTGCTTTTCAGGAAGTAAAGATGAAGAAAATCTTGTATTCATTTAAATAAGCAGTTTAGATTCCCTTCCCCAATCAGAGTGTGGATATTTCTGCGCTATAAGAAAATTAGACCTACATAAAGACTTTTTCTGTACTTCGAGGTCGTTGTGATTTATAAATGCAAAATAGGAATTTGTGGTGGCCATTGCAATGTTCAATTGCTTAGAGGCTAAAGCCTCTCTGGAGACAGAACAAAACTCCTGCTCTTCAAGAATTAGGAACACAGCTTCATTTATTTTCATATTGTAGAAATGTTTGCAATTATTGTAGAAATGTTTGCAATTTCAAGGTTGAAGGTTTTGATTCATTTCCAGGGTTCTGATTGCTGTCCTTTGGTTCCTGTTTGTCCTAAAATGACAAAGGAATATAATGAAAAACAGTGGGACTCAGGCTGCTAAAATCTGGGAACTCACGAGCCCACCGTTGTAGATTGTCTTGAATTTAATATGGTTGCGACTCAGACTTCAGTCTAGTGGTTTCTAGTTAAACCAGATGGAAACTGATGTCCCTCGGGGTTTGTATAGATTGCTAGTTTGAAGTTTACATACTCAGTAAGGACACGAACGTCACAATCATTTAGGAATAAAGCAAACATTAATTATTTAGGATGCCTGATCTCAACTCTACTAAAAGTTGGAGGACTTATTCTTCAACCATCCAATGCAGTCTTTACAAATACTATTGGGGCATTTACCCAAATATTACTGTATTTGTCTGAACATATTTTTGTTTGTATGCCAGTTTTTGATTATAAGTGGATGGAAGAAAACTCACAGTTAGCTTGACCTCATTCTTGTTTTTGAAAATTCATTGGGATTGTTTGCTGTCTCCAAACTGGAAAATGAATTATTCAAATGAACCATTCGTACACAAAGAATTTTGAACATTTGGTCTTTATTCTAATGTCTCTGGTTAATGAGATGCCAAGGTCAGCCATCAATAAAAAATGTTACCAATTTGAATGGTTTGGATTTAATTAGCTATCATTTCATTAAACATGATGCGATGGTCATAAAGACAAAGATTTAAAAGCTCCAAGTGAGAAAGTTTAACAAAAGAACATTTTCCCAGCTAAAGTCGACGCTTCGGGACCCAGATGGATATCTATTTGTACCGTGCATTCATTACACAACAATGTTCAGCTTTTTACCATACATTTTATTAATCTAAGAGGTTAACACAACTGCAAAGGAAGTTTCTAAAGGATTTATGGGTAACCATAGCCTGCAGGTTGAGAAAGTGGTAAATCTGCTGCAGCTGTTACTTTTTTTGCATGGAGGATCTAAATCTGCAGTTCTAAACTGCTGCCTCCATTACTTTTCCTTCCTGGAGGGGCAGCAGGTTGTGTACAAATGGTCAAACAAATTAAGCAGAATATATAAGCAGCTAAACATTAATAAGGGCCTGTTTTTAGCCCGGAACTGTGTTTCCAGCAAGCTGAACGAGCAAACATGTCTTTTTTCCCCCTTTTTTTCCCCCTGTGAACAGCCTTTTAACTGGATGTAGATGTTTACCTGGAGAGTAAAAACTGTCCAGCAATGTTTTAGCCTCTGCAGTTGCCTTCAGATAGAAGAAGATAGATTGCTTTCGGAGCTTCTTTCCTCTTCCGTTTTCGGGGAAAAAGGAAGCGTTGACGTTATTGTTTGTTTGGGATATTGGAGGCTAGAGAGACAAGCATCCTATTAGATGTGCTGTTGGCACACAGTTCTGTGTTGTACAGCAGCTCTCACAGCGGTGGTCTGGCATCAGTTGCAACATGGCTCACTAGCACTTTGAGGAGGTATTGGTGTCTAGCCACAACACACTGTATCTGTTGGGAAGTAGCTAAAGCGCCGGCAGCAAACGGACTTGGGGAAATAGTCATAATGCTTGGCTAGCCAGGCACACGACCTGCTTTATCCCTGCAGTGGTGAGTGATTGGTGTGTGTACTTGTTTATGTGCCAGCTGTGTTAAGCGTGGCAGTGTACTTGATTTTAGTATTTTTCACTTCGGTGGTTGGCAATTTAAAACCACCAAATGGAATATTTCTAAACCCCTTCTCCAAATTGCACTGACACACTCATGAGGTAATAGTGATTCGCTGGGAAGCCTCTTTTTCTGTTTTTGTTGTGCGGAAGCCCATTTCCCTTTCATCAAGCATGCAGACAAGCGTGGTGAGGGGCTGCGATTATGCACATTCTATCACTATGAAATGTGAGGGTGCAGCACGCTCATGCAGATAAAATCCTTTTCTATGGGGACATCAGTTTAAGATTTCTCTCCACTAAGGTTGTTGATGTGGCCATTGAAGTCGTCACTGGTGAGCTCCTGGTTTCGTGGGTGAAAAATGGTTTTCTCTTCCGTTCCCATTTTAAGGCGACGCCTCAGAACACGATTTTTCGAAAATGTAGAAAAGAACGTTCTTGGACCTCTGAAGCCAAGGTTTTCATGTAAAGTAACTTCAAAGTGCTGCGTGACTGTAGCCGTGATGGGACATGGTCCCAAACAACAGGATTTCAAAAGTATTCATACCCGTTTGTTAGGGTATTGGGTTGTTTAGGGTTTATTATTTCTATGTTCCTTAGTTTCTTTTCTTTGATTAGGTCAGCAGTGTTTCTGGTTCACCCTAGTTAATTTCTTTACTTATTGTAGTTTTATTATGTTCCTCATGTCTAGTTATTAATGTTAGATTCATTTTTTCTGTTTACCCAGTTTGTGTGCTCTCCCTCGAAGCCTGTGACATTTTAGCTCTGTCCTTCTCCACAGCCTACCTTCTCCTCTCTCACCACACACCTGCAACCCATTTCTTGTTCAGTGATCAACCTGCTCAGTATACATATGTAACTCATTCTCAGTCACTCCTTGCTGGTTCCTCCCATTAGTTTCCTATTAAACCCTGCTACTTTCCCAGTTTTTCCTGCTGACTTGTTGTTCTGGATTCCTGTTTTTGTTTGTCTCTGGCTCCCTGTGGGGTTTTTGTAACTTTTCTTTCATCATTTTCTTTTTCAAGCTGCCTCTGCCTCTGCATTTGGGTCCACTTTTCAACAGCACTACATGACACCATTACACTATTATCTGCATTTGGGTCCACTTTTCAACAGGACAACATGACACCATTACACTATTATAAAAATAAAACCACAATTGCTGTTCATTGATGAATTTATTTGGAAATTTACATAATAGACCAACACAAAGACAAAGCAAATGTTAAGTGAGAGAAAAATAATTTATGGTTACAATGCTACACACAAATGAAATCTGAAACAAGCAGTGTGCAGTTGTATTCTGACCAGTGTCATTAATCCTTTGCAGGACTTAAACAAAACAATTTCTAACATCATCAAAGCTGTGAAACTTTGCAATTAGGCTAGATGAGACTAAATGGAGTTGCCAGTATTTTTTTTCACTTTCCGATTCTTTTTAATATTTTTACAAACTGTTGTGTTTTTGTGCTAAGCTCACAATATTGGTGAAAAGGTGAAAACTCTGCAGTGTTTTTCAACAGTGAAACAATAACCTTTGCAGAAATGAAGCTCACCAGCTGGTTTGTTGACCTTTGCTTTGTTAAATAAGGGGTCCATGTCCCTTTGTTCTGTAGGTCCATGTCCCTTTGTTCTGTATCCAAGTTATACTGATGGATATCTCTATATTGGCTGAATCATTTTTTTAAGGTCAGGTGCAAATCAATGCACCATTATGTAGCCCAGTGGTAAACTGAGGTTACGGTAATTACTGTATGTTAAGGCTCATAGAAATCTTACACGGTCAAGACAAGATGCAAGTTAAAAGTAAATTCTTGTTTACTCAGGCATACATTGATGACAACTAATTGTTCAGTATCCTTCTTTCTGAAAGAAATACATTGGCATTTTCCTTCACTTTAATAGTTAAATAATACAAAGGTAACTATAGAGTAATTACCTTACTTGGTGATTAAAACTATCGTTTGTAAGTCAGCTATTGTGTTAATATTGTAAATGAAAGAAGTAGTAGTGTGACGTAAGCTGCACAGAGAGTTCGTCCAAGGGGGACTGGTGATTGGTTGAAAGGGGGAGGAGGCGGGAGGAATGAGAGGAGAGAGAGAGTCGTAAGGGTGGAGAACGGAAGCGCGACAAGGAAGGCAAAAAAAAGAGAATAGATTAAAAAAAAGTAATAAAGACAGACGAAACGTAGAGACAAAGGGACAGTAGGACGAGAGGGCACGAAAGTCAGGAGAAGTTGAAGGAGTTCAGTCGACGCTGGAGGGACGAGCCATCGGGACCGGAGCAAGTGGTCACGACGGACTTTGTGCTAAGCTAAGTGGGCTAACGCTGTAGCGCCACGGTTCTGCTGCAGCCGTTGCGGCCCTGCGAAGTTGAGAGGAGGGAGTGCATCTCAGCATTTCCTGTTTTCCCCGAATTGCAACGCTCTCAAATTGTGTTTTTTTTTTTTTCTCGTCCTCCTTCTGGGATTTAAACTGCTACTCCTCGTTGGTCACAAGCCTGCAACGTTTATTTATTTTTTTCTCCTGTTTTTTCCCTTTCCCCCCCATCACTTGGAGGTCGTGAGTAGACTTTGTTCAGGACGATATACTAGCTTGGACATTGCTTAGGGTGCCCCGGTCTTAGGGAATTGTGCCCATTAATAGTTTAGTTGGTCTGCCTTATGTGCTGCCTTATGTGAGAAGTATATGTTGTTTTTTGTTTCCCTAAATTTTAAGAATATTCACAGCTTACAGTTCAACTGGTGATTAACAGTGAGGGTTCCCTGTCACCTTAGTTAATAAAGTGAAGGTGAATAATTTTGCCTGAAATTCTGTTTCTCTGGGTCATATTTGTTACAAACTAGGTCAGTGCTATTGCCTACATAAGGGTGTACCTGATCGATGTCGAACCCAAGCACCCACCATTTTAGTTTTCCTCATAGAGTGGTTTAAGGTGCTACAATTATATTTTCCATTCGTTTCCTTTTTCTTTTTTTTGCACCATAGCCAGGAGAGGTGCAAAAGTCTACCTTAGTATATGTGACAGACTGTCACGACAACTCAAGAAGAAATGCCATGCAGAGCGCCATCTGATTAAGCATTCAACAACATCAGTCATGAGAAAGAGGAAGCATGAGGCAGGTGTGTGGACATAAGATAGTACACACAAAAAACATAAATACAAAAGCAGAAGCTTTGGTTGGAAAAAGTCATTAAAATCGAGAAGAGGAAGATTTGTTCTAATCTTAATGAAGTTTAAATGGTGAATTGACCACCCATGGTGAATTCCCAGTGCTCAAAATAGCACTCATTACTTGTTTAATCTGAAAGTATGGTTTAGTTATTCATGCAACTTTTTATTAATTTCGCCTGCACTGCTGTGAATATTTATTTATGTATGAACAATTTGCATACGTCTTTTCGACCTCATACCCACGACTGTTAATACTGTGATCCATTGTAGTTTTCCAAGCGTTATTAATTAGATCATTAATAAACACGCTCTCCTGTTGGAGTCAGCAATAGTAACAAGTTGTTTACTGCAAGACAACTTTAAGGAAGTCTTACCCTAAGCTAATTAGGCGATGGATATAAGCACTGGGATTTTAAAAACAAACAGCCAATGATACATATTAGCTTCTTGGCTTAGAAAATAAAATAGCAAAGAATTGTAAAGTTAACTTTAATAGATCGCTTTAAAAAGAAAGTCAAACATCATTGGAACTGGGTTTTTTTTTTAATACCTCTGTACTGCAAGAAAGCACTCGGTAAAAGCTCAGCCCTCTCCAAAAGTATGTGTAATAGGGCTTGAAACATCTTTGCACGAAGTCAGAGCTCATAGAGGAAAAGAGTTCACCTCACCCATTCTCAGCTGCATGGCTCATGACACATGCACACAGTGCCTTCAATAACTCAGCGTGTGTATTTGTGTGGAAAAAATGTCCCGGCATCGACCAAATGACTTTGTTTTGCCATATTGTCCATTCTCCTAGCACTGCAGCTGTTTTAAAGGGTGCGTATTATGAAATTGTCACTTTTTCTGTGCTTTAAAGGCATATGTATTTGGAGCACCGTATCATTGTTACTTCAAAAACTTACACAATGCACCATTCTCTGTTTAGGTTTATAATTTTTTCTGGATTTTCTACTCATTGTTGTTCTGTGTTGGAAATTACAAAAAATTAATTAGTTGCACTGTTTACATTGCAGTTATTTGCAAGTTGCTATTAGAAGATTTTGGTTTCATTGTTTAAGTTGTCCATTTGGATAAAACCTTTAAAGAGAATCCAGAGGAAAAGTAAAGCCCAGAGTTTATGGAACCACAATATGGCAAAAAAAAATTATTAAGTTAATTGGCTTGACTGAGATATATGTAAAGGCTGAGATGTTTCATACAACTTTTGAAGTTCTTATCACTATGTGTTTTAATAATCTTGTTCAGCTCAAAGCATTACAAACAATCTATGCAGACAAGATAAACGAGTGTTGAAAAATACAATTAAAAACTTTAAAGGGTTTTTCGTAGCATTTTATGTGATAAACCAAAACCTGAAAAGGCCTCCGTGGAATTGCATTCAGGCTCTTGAGTCGATACGTCACAGAACCAACAAATGTAGAGCCACTTATCTGGCGTGGCACATTTAGATACTGTCATGTTTTCTTGTTTTCTTTGCAAAATAGCTGAAGCTCATTTAGACAGAGAGCATCACTTTTCAAATCATATTTCAACTTTCAAGTCCGATTTTTAAATCTGGACTTGAAAGGATCATATGTCACGAATATGAATGTGCTCACTTGGTTAATAGTTATCTGCGTTCTTTTATCAAATAAAATAAATTATAGTATGTGATCCAAACCAGAAAAAAAAATGTAGAAAAACTCAAGGGTTATGATTATTTTTGTAAGGCACTGTCTTTCTTAGAGGACTTGGTCTGTTTCATGTCCTTATTTCAGATGTCGTGCTCAATTTTGAAGGCACTCTTCACTCTTCATAGTTTTGTTTATTTGTGTTTTCACAATCTTCCACAAAAACAGACATGAGGCCAAAAAAAAAAAAAAAGAGGGCAAGAAAGAAGCCAAGCGTCATACTAACCCTTCAAAAACATCCAGAAAGACGAGTTTTATTGGACTGCTGAGACCCGGTTGGATAATTGAGCAAAGCATATCACACTGATTTCATTAAGACCTCCGAAAATTGTGTCAGCTGGTGAAAACGGGGATAATATGTCTGCCTTTAAAGCAAAGCCCCTTAACAGTGCACCGATGACCTGTATCTTTCGTTTCTATTTTTATGGGCAGATTGATTCATGTGTCATCTGCAATAAAAAACAAGATATAAAAAAAAATGTGAGAGTGAGAGAGCTGGGCTCAGATATTCATGTGAAAGTGAGCCACAGTCTGCGTCTCCGCAGTTTTTTCTCCCTTTTTTTTTTTCCTCTCCTCAAATATGACGACATTTAGACGTTTTTATTTAAGGACCACAACACTCACCGCACTAATGTGTCTTGGAAATGTTCAATTCACAAGTTAATTAACACTTTGATTTTAATGTGCTATTTTGTTATATTAACGCAACAAATTTACAAACACATTTGCCAAAGTGGGTGTAACCATATTTCTTGAATTGGCAGTCGAATGAATTCTATTAACAAGAGCACCAAATGTTTTCACAAATTTCCTTTATTGCAGCGATTACTGAAAAACAAGAGATACTGCCAGATCAGATAAATTTTATCGCCTTGCACAGGACGGTACATACGACAAAGAGGGGAAAGATTAGTCAACTGACTGGACGGATAAAATTAATGCACTTTAGGGATGGCATAGGAAATATAACAGGATGGATATCCTTAAGTGCTCTTGTCCACTATTAGACTTAAACAGTTTTATTGCAGGGTGAAGATTTCTTAATGATTTATGAGGATAGTCAACAATACATTTATCTTAAGATGTGTTAAGATTTTAAGCCAACGAACTGAGGTGTATGCTAAACATCATGAACTCATGATAAATGATTTTCTTATATATTAACGTTAGCAATCGATCCCACATGCAATCCAGAATCATAAAGTTATATTGTTTTTAATTACAACAGCTGTTCTCCTGGTCAATCCTAACAGCTGTCTGAAACTATTTTATAAAGTAAAATCACTAATTAAATCAGACCAACATTAAAAATATCACTAGAAATCTGAGCTGTGACAAACGAACTTAGCTCAATCATGGACATCCTGCATGGAGCTTCATTTTCTCTGCTTCTCCACGAGTTTAGGGAGAATTTCCCCACGTGACTACAGATTTTAGCATATGACTTGAGTATATTCTACAATCATATCCAAATAATTGCAGCGTTAAGCATAAATATGACCGAACAACCACTTTTCTACCATGTAAATATTCAATAAACGAGAACCTAAGGTTCAGAGTACCAGCAACCAATCAGAGATTAGAAGAATTAATCAGCTTAAGCAAGTCTCTGAAGAAGTTTTCTATGTTCAAGCCACAGACAATTAAAAACACTTTTTTTTTGTCCACTGAGTCCTGATAGAAATCATTGGTGGACTTCAGTGGACAACAGACCCTCACACACAGCAGAGAAGAACAAAAGCTTATTTCAAGTAGCTGCAGTTCAGAGCCGAGGATTTAAACCGTGACAGTGGCCCTCCATTTATGTCAGATAAATGCACAGTCCAAAGGAGGAAGTTTAGAGAGAGCTATCGCCTCGCCATCATTAAGCCAAGTTTCAACTGGACAAAGCAGTTCCTCATGCTTACTGCTTCATCAATCATGAGCAGTCTGGGGTCTTTTAGCTCATAATAATTTGAATAGCAGTCAACGACTCCTCTCCTCTCCTGCTGAAAATAATCGTTATTCCTTTATAGCTGAATACAACTCTGCAATGAGTAGTGAACCACATATTGTGGGTCTGCATATTTTATGCCTTAGTGTGTGTAAAAGAAGGCAAAAGAAAAAAAAATGCTGTGTACATCTTTTTCATGCTTTAAGTAAACCTTAAACAACCAATTTAGTCTCAAACTAATTTGTTTAGGACTTGCAATTAAAATTATCCCCTCTATGATGCATAATGTATTTTCTTTACAAAATCAATCTTATTTTCCTTCCACGCAGCACTGTGGTTCATTAACTGGTTCATTCTGCCCCAAATCTTTTTTATTCTCCGCAGGCGGAAAGAGATCGCATTCAGTACTTGTGCCCTCACCCGCTGAATTAGCTGGAAGCATCTTCTTCTCGAACACAAACACATACCTGCAGTTCAGACTGACACAAATCCTGAGATGTTTGTCATCACAGAGTGGGAGGTGACTGTCATTTTGACTGGGAATAGCCCGGCGGGAATAATAATCTGTTATTGGCGTCAAACTTGTGACGCTCCAGGAATATTTCTGCATATTTTCAAAGGAACAGAGATGAAAAATTTGTAAATGTAAGCATTTTGTTCAAAAGGGGCATTCTTCTGCTGAAGCATTGTCAAAGTATTCATACGCCTTGAAATTTTTTTTTTTACATTTTAATACATTATAACCACAGAATTTTATGTTATTTACCAAAAAGTTTCACATAAGAGTGAAGGGCAAGGAAGTTTAAAAATTCAGCTCAGTTCAGTTATATTTATAAAGCGCTAATTCACAACAAATGTCATCTCTAGGCTCTATAATCATTTCAATTCAGTCACAAGTTCCAATTAATCCTAGTTATCAAACAGGAACTGAGATCTCAAATAATTATTACCGTATTTTCCGCACTATAAGGCGCACTGGATTATAAGGCGCACCTTCAATGAATGGCCTATTTTAAAACTTTTTTCATATATAAGGCGCACCGCATTATAAGGCGCATAAAATAGACATTACAGTAGAGGCTGGAGTTACGTTATGCATCCACTAGATGGAGCTCCACTAAATGGAATGTCAACAAAACAGTCCGACTCCGGTCGGCGAGGAGAGCCTTCCGCGACTGGGCCAGGGCGTGGCCGGATGATGGTCACCCTTCTCTGTTCGCGCACAGCATGTTCATGGAGAACATGGTGCTAAATGACCTGCAGACGACCTGATTATAGACCGTCGGTAGGTAGATAGGTCAGTCAAACTTTATTAACAAACCAGCGTTCTGACAACTATCCCAGCATGCACCGCGCGCTTCTTCTTCTTCTACGGGCGAAAATGAAGTCGGCGGCTGCTTACCGTAGATACTAGACCTGTTGTGGCTCAATATCGGTCCATATATAAGGCGCACCGGATTATAAGGCGCACTGTCGGCTTTTGAGGAAGTTGAAGGTTTTTAGGTGCGCCTTATAGTGCGGAAAATACGGTACATTATTCAAAGTAGTTTAAAATGATTCTGTCTAAAAAATACATTGTTTTCAAAAATATTGTAGAAATTAAAATAGGACGTATTCAACTCTCTTTACTCCAATGCCACTAAATAAAATGCACTGCACACGGTTATTTTCAGACATTTCCAAAGTCCAGCTGATCTCTGAAGATTCGACAAACTTAGTGAATAAACAACAGCATGAAGAAGGAGGAACACAGCAGACAAGTCAGGAATAAAGTTGTGAAGCAGTTTAAATCTGGATTAGCCTAACAAACAAAACCATAAACTCTGATAATCTCACAGAACATTTTCCAGTCCATCATCCGAAATATAAAGATCAATCGACATGAACTGCTATGGACTCCACCAATCTTGTCTTGTAGAAAATATACAAAAGTAAAGCATGTTAGAAGAAAATCATATCTAGTTTCATTTTCAAGCCACCATTCATGTATAAGACATGGTGAACATGTGGAAGCAGGTGCTCTGCAAAGATTTGGCTCTGAATGCAAATGGATGCTTGTTTGTCATATTTTATTTTTAAACAAAGGAAAACAATGCATCAGTTTCCTTTCACTTCACAAAATTTCATTATCTTTAATCAAAATTACAATAATAGCAGACACTGTCCCAACTCTTAGCTAAGTTCGTTATGCTATGTCGCTAGCTAGCCATCTCTACCTCGTGTGCCGTTGGGCGGTTCAACACAGCGCTCTGCAGCGGTTCTAAAGGCGAACATGCCGAATCAACAAGTATGCAAGCTTGGAACGACTTCAAAGTTATGCCCACAATGTTGCTCAGTCACATAAATCCTAGTGAAATACATGGAAGCATACAGTTCTAATGTGACCAAATGTGAAGAAGCTGGATGGAGACTTTTGCAAGCACTGTTTTCCACGAAGCCACCTGCTGAGGGCCTTTGTCTCTGCCTGACTCAGATAATTCGATGCCAATTTATATTTCTAAACCAAATGCTCCCCACTGTGCACCCACAGCATGTTGTTAATTTGGTTTCTAATCATTGTCTGGACAGTGAGCCACTAACACAGGGTCAGGAAGGACTCTAGAGATTGGGTTTCACTAAAACGTTAAAACGATAAGAGGTCAGAGCGCGCAGCTGAGTGGTGACAGTGGTATTTGAAGAAGACATACTGTGCGTCTAAGTGACAAATGAATCCACATCCCCTCTCACTTACAGGGAAGCACATGTTATCTCTATGCTGTGCTTTATAGTGAACGCATTAATGTTTACAGCACCGCTTTTTATAGATGCAGCTTTTAGGGAGCTGACAATGCGCGACACATTACAAGCTCGTATGATTCATAGCATATGAAAAGCAGAATCTAATTCACACTGGAGGAACAAGGAAAGCAGTGGAATTATAAGTCAGTTTTCTTGGAGGTAGAGTTTCAGCGCACGGAGCGCAAAGAGAAGGAGAAAGGCTCCAGAAACAATAGGCTGAGCTGGCTGTGAGAGAAAACGTTGAGTGAGACAGACAGATGTGAAGAGGAGGAAATAAAAGCAAAGCAAGACAGCTTGGCAACATTTGCAGAGGAAAGATGCAGAACTCTGTTTATCTAAGGATGAGAAAGTTGGAAGAGAAACGATTAAATTTTCACAAAGAGCATCTGCTCTGTTGTCTCATGGACATCGTCGCAGTCTGCCCCACTCCCACTGCAGAGCAGTTTACACAACGGGTTGTACCCCGAGTGCAGTTATCTGCCGTTCATTATTGTGCCTTTCAAAACTATTTACACCCCTTAAACGTTTGTACTGTTGTGTTGCAACCAAAATCTTTGTCATTCTACAGTCTGACTGACACAAAGTAGCAAGTAAATGTGAAGTTGAAGGATAGCAATACATGGTTTTCATTTTCCTAAACAAACACAAGTATTAATAGTGTACAGTCCTTGCAAAAATATTTATAACACCTTGAACCTTTTCACATTTTCATATTAAAGCCACAGCCTGTCAAAGGGTTTCTTTGCGATGTAGAGCAAATTTTTGTAAAGTGAAAGGAAAATTACACTTATAAATGGTTTTCAAAATATTTTGCATAGATAAAATAGATTTTAAAAAAAACAAACGAAAGATTTACATTGTCATCTGGACTTTGATTAGGCCATTACAACACCTAAATATGATTTGATCTTAATTTTATTGATACTTTGATTGTACCTGTAGGGCGTAAGTTGAACTTCAATGTCAAAGTTGCCCTAAATAGTAATTTTTGCAGGATTATCCTCCTTTGGTCTTCGTGAGGCTGTTTGTTCATTGATGTTCTCTAACAAACCTCCATGGTACAAGCTACTTCTGCTTAAATTAAGCTCTCTGCAGTAATTTCTAATTATGTGATTCCTTAAGGCACTTTGTTGCATTGGATGTTTTTAGAAGTATCGGAGTAAACAAACACCAAACTTTTCAGGTTTTTAATTGCTTAAAAAAATGAAAACCACACATTGCTTCCTTTCACTTTACATCTATTTACCATTTTGCATTGGTCACATAAAATACATTGACTTCAGTGAGTCTAACATGACAATAAGTGGAACTGCTCAGGGTTATAGTACTGGACGAAAGCCCCGCGCAAAAGTTCCAGAAAGTAATAATGTGTTGTGCTTATATCATCTAAACTTAAAGCCGCTAGTACTTTACTCTGTAAAACAGTCCATTTATCTCACAGGCTCCTATCTGCTGATTTAAAGACTGGCTCACTGAAACTCTATCCTACTGCTACACCCCCACAATGGTATACCACAGTTACAAAACCATGTGTCCACATGAGTCAAATCTACTGA
This sequence comes from Poecilia mexicana, assembly GCF_051168715.1. Lineage (NCBI taxonomy): Eukaryota > Metazoa > Chordata > Actinopteri > Cyprinodontiformes > Poeciliidae > Poecilia > Poecilia mexicana. The sequence continues at coordinate 23,706,482 of NW_028263385.1, read as the reverse complement.
ATCACATTTATGCTCATGAATGTGTATTAAAGTTGCATGTGTCTGGTTTCATTTATTTTTTATTTGCCTGTTAACACCGTCTCACTCTAGCAGTAACAGCAGTAGCCATCCACCAGAAGTTGTCATATTGGAGTTGGACTGATTAAGCGTACCATGTAGGCAGGGAAATTCACAAGAGATAAGAAGTATGAAGCAAGAGAGATTGGTTAGCAAGGTGCTAGCCCGAAGCCAGAGTTTTTCAATGTCACATCACCACGGTTACTTAAGCCCTAAATGTAACTCACTCCAGAGGGGGCTCTGTTCGAATTTTTTGGGTTCAATCTTCTGCAGGAGCATCAATGGAGTGAAATTCTCTGTCGCTTCTACAGATTATGAATAAAGCAAACCTGGTGAATTGTACATTTGTAACGCCCCTGATCAAAGCTCTGCGCAAAAACATGAATCCTTAGGGGGAAAAAAATTACCCACATCAGCACATCCAGGTAGTGATACGTTGATGCATCAAATGCTACCTTATTGCTAATGAGATCCATTTTTTTCTTGATTTCATTCATTTCAACTCATTCATTCATTCTACCTAATTTCTATCAGTCTGCCCCAGGGCATCATCAGGGTGTGAATGTGTGCATGAATGGGTTAATAATGTAGAATGAAGCGATGTGAACCAGGGTCCTCTGCTGTCGATAAAGTGCTATACAAGTAAAGGCCATTTACCATTTATAATTACAAGGACTCACAAAAACAACATACAGCTTTTATAAATTCATTCTGACAGCCAGAGTAAGCCTGATGTATTGGTACTTCTTCCCACTTGTATAATAAAATAAATATAGGTTTTATGCAGTAGCATAACTTCACAGTGAGATATTTAGAGAAATCAAATATTTATGTTCTGTGGATCAATTAATTTATTGGAAAAGAAAAAGAAAAACAAAGCTAAATGTTTTCCAAAAAACTCTCCAGTGGGACAATCATGGCCACTAGTACATCTAAGGATTCAATTTAAATAGATGTATTTTTTAAAAGATGTTTTTCAAGCTCTTGGAGGTTGACTCATGTTTCTTGGATCATCTTCTTACTAACTCCACTGCTGTTTTTCTTGGAGTGAAAAGCAATAAACTGAAAGCGGTTCTATATTTGTCTTGTCACCACACACATTGAGCAGGTTCGTAAGGAAAGTAAAACATCTCAAAACCTCACAGTTAGAGAAGTACAACAAATAGAGGCATCTGGGGGTCAGCAAGTCTCCCTTTTGCTTTGTTTAGATGCCAAGCGGTTGTTTAGGAGTGATGCTAGAGTCCTAATATGTAAAAGGATTGGTGGAGTCTGCTAAAGTCTACCAGGACATTGTGATGTGGTGAAGGATTAGTGATCCTGTGGGCCTGGTGTTCCTCCAAAGGCTGTGGGAACCTTTTCAGCAGGCAATATCAGGTAATTTTAGATTAAAATATTATGTCTACAGTATATAAAGTATATTGGTCCTCATTGGGTCCTTTAGCATTCTAAGTAAAAACACTTGTATTAAATGTTTTGTTAGTGTGAGATTACACTACTGGAACAGAAGATTTATTTTCATGCTTTTCACAGATATTTAAATAGAAAGTAAATCAGCAAGAAATCTACTTCTGAATTTTATTTTGAAATACAGTCTTAGACAAAATCCTATATAGATGATTCTGCATGTTTGGTGAGGCAACATTGGTTTGTGGCGACAACCAGGCAAAGACAGATTTGGTTAAATATTTTTATATTCATGTTTATAAAAATTGAAGACATTTTTTTTTTTTTTTAAGAAGGCAGACATCAATATTCGAACAGCGTTCCATCCTTTCATCTCAGCCTCTATTGCCATGCAGTCTCAGCATGTGAGTGAAGTAAATTAAGTCTAAACTGAGACTGAACTACAACAGCGGCAAGCTGCAGGTGGGCTCACCTTCAAAAGTGAAGATGTTTTCTTCGAATTTCCATTAAAAGGCCATTTTAATTCACTGTGGGTGACATCATTAGGCCTGTGGAACATAAAGAGCTCAAAAACTCTGGCACTTTATTTCTGCAGGTTGCAAATACTTCGGTCGATGACTGTTTTGCTGACATGTTTATATATATATATATATATATATATATATATATATATATATATATATATATATATATATATATATATATATATATATATACACACACACACACACACACATAATATAAAATGATGATTCATGAGTTGTTTTCTGGAGGTGCAAAATGTTTGAGAGCACTTTTAGAGGGAGTGAAACCACAGCAACACAGAACAGGTTGGTTCTTGTTGGCCCTGCAGGTTTTACGTCAGAAGAGCAAAATTTGCCATGATTAGCCTGTTTGCTCTTTGGAGTGGAACCAATCAGAGCTCCGACATGGGATTTTTTTTTTTTTATGTCTTCAGCAGTAGTGTGTCCTAAAAAAAATCACAATGTGTGCCCAATGTTTATTACACTATATGGAAGATGAAATGTATGAGTGGAGCACACCAAAGTGGTCAGGGGAAGTAGCAATTATCAAAATAACAGATGGAGGTCTACACTGAATAGTTTGTCTGAGGTTCCAACTTCCTGTGAATCCTGTGAGTTAAATTTGAACAGTAAAATGCATAGTTTTATTTTGTTTGTTTTCATAAGTATAAAACAACAACTGTTGACAGGCTGGAAGCTGAACATTGTGGCAAAAGACAAAGCACTGCTCATCTCAAATTTAAAAATAAAACATTTTATCAGTTTGTAAAATGAAAAATTGCTGGCATCTGTGAAGTTAGAGGCCATTTTAGTTGCATAGCTGCCAAGTGATCTATATTCCCTCACCCCCACACCAATATTCCAGTGTGTGTGTGTCTTTGGCCAACTCTATGCAAAACATCCTTTACCTACCAAGTGTGAAAAGCTAATTACACAAGGAGTAAATTGTGCAGGCGAAGCCATGCATCTTAATTAAGATTGGATTTCATTAGACAACATGCAAGATAGACTAAGATAAAAACACAGGGCACAGTTTTTGCACTGTGACGCAGTGTGTACGGGAGCATGTCAGTGTATTGTTTGGTTTAATGTGCGAATATAATGGATGTGGACGTGTGAAGGGAAATACGATTTTTGTGAGAGCAGAATTACATACACTGCCTGCCAAAAGTATTCACAACTTTTCCACACTTAGTCAATTTACAACCACAAATGTCAATCAGCTTGATCTGCAACGATTCCAAATAAGGGACGTTTAATAAGTGAGCAAGAAAAAATAAAAATAAAACAAAAGAAAAGTGCATGCGGTAAGTGAGTGTGTTGCACATGATCTACAAAAATTGCCAGTGTAGTTAATTACACGTGCAAAAGTGATGGTGCTGGAGAGTGGAGTGATCGTAAAAGAAAGGTGAAGAAGAAAGTCGTTATACCGGATGCATATAATAATAATAATGAATTTAATTTAAATAAGTTATATAACAAGGTACAACACAACAATAAGAACATTTGAATATAAAGGTATATGTTTTTGACTTGTTTTGCAAATAAAAACAAAAAGTGTGGCATACATTAGCATTCCGCATGTTATTCTCTAATACCTCCAAGGTAAACTAAGTGCAATCAATTGCTTCAGAAATCACCCAATCAGTGACCTTTGGAGTCACTAATTTAGTCATTGTAAAAAAAAAAAAAGAAAAGAAGAGACAGCTGTTCTCCAAAGCTTTTAGAGGCTGTAAGAGAACATTAGCAAACAAACAGAATCGTGAAAACCCAGGGAAACGCACAGAAATAAGAAGAGACACATTTGTGGACAAATTTGAAGCAGGGTTAGGTTAAATGGCAACATTCCAAACTTTGAGCATTTTGGCACCACTGTTCAATTCATCTGAAAATAGAGAAGTGGCAATACCAAGAGGCTCGTGGTAACTCTTGAAAAGCTGCAGAAATTCACAGCTCGGTAGCAAGAATCTGTTTACTGCATGACTATAGTAAGAGATAAGCCAGTGAAGACAGAAAGCTCTATAAACATCCTGTATGGAGTTTGCTAAAAGCGATATAAGGGACATCAAAGAAAGCGCTTTGGTGGGATTAAGCTGAAACTGAACTTACTGGCTTCCTTGTAAAATGCTGTGTAATAAAAAATAAATACAATAAAATTGTACTCTGAACATTACTCTTAGCACAACATTCCAAAGGAGGGACATGTTGGTAGTAACGTCATGCTGTGGTAATGTTTCTCTTTAACAGCAACAGGGAAGCTGTTAAAGAGAAACCTGGAGGAAAATCAGGTTTACTTCCAGGTTTTTCTGTTAGATAGATCAAGATCTGTCTGCCATGTTAGATAATAAAGACATGCACACAAAAAAATTGCTGCCACAATAATAATGAAAACTTTTTTCAGTATTGCATCAGAGTACTTAAACACAAAAGCATACCAAGATTCGCTAATGTTTTTTTTTTTTTTTTTTTGCAAAACATTTTTAAAAACTTGTTTTTCTTTCACTTCACAACTTGTTTTGTATTGCATACAATCCCACTGAAAACATTGAAGCCTGTTGGCTATATTGGGATAAAATTATAAAACAAACTCCATAGAGGCAACACAGAGATACTTTTTCATGCATTTGGGTTGCTTAGCACATATGCCCATTTTCATCATCAATCCGAGTGCTTGGTTAGCCAAGCATTCGGATTAGCATAGTTTGACAGTGATTGTATAATGTCCAACCTAATACGTATGAGGGTATTGATTTTCAGCAAGCCAGTGCATTAAGGTGCAAAGCAGCTCTGTGTCTTGTAGGCGAACTGTTAACAGCTTCTGGAAGCAAATTGAATGGCCCGGCTTGTTGCTGTTCTCTGGAGCTTTCTGACATTCGGCAGAAAAATGAGCTGTAATAATGTATCTCGAGCTTTTTGTTTAATAAAGTACATACAAAAAAAATCTCATCTACAATTATGCATCTTCTTCACATTATCGCAGCAGCAGGTGTTCCGTCTTATTTCTTTTTTAATTTGAAGGGAGAGCAGAGAACGCGAGTGAAAACACAAAACTTGGCACACCATTAGCTGGTTGCCAGCTTCTCTTCACAGCTTCTGCCAGCTGAGAGCAATGTGGATTTTCCGAATAATTTGTTCTTGGTTGAAGAAATATTGCACCTGAACTTTACAGGGTGTAGGCAATCGTCTGAATAAAACCTTGTTTAGCAGTGAAGCCACACATGAATGTTCATTTTTGCCTTTTTTTAGTTTTTTGTTTTTTTTTAATTGCCCTCTAGGTTTATTGAAACGAAGTGCATATTTTCTCATGTTTACATCCTTTTATTATGAATTCAGTTCTAACCTGATTTCTGGTCTCTTTCTCTGCAGGTTTTATCCATACTTGTGGAGGCACACTAAAGGGGTGGAACGGGACTATAGAAAGCCCCGGATTTCCTTATGGATATCCAAACGGAGCAAACTGTACCTGGGTGATCGTCGCTGAGAAGGGGAACAGGATTCATATAGTTTTTCAATCTTTCGCCGTGGAGGAGGAATATGACTTTTTATCTTTGTATGATGGCCATCCGCAGCCGGCTAACTTCAGAACGAGGTAAGAAGGCGGCCCTGAAGTCAAACACCTAGAAGGCTGCATTTAAAGGCTGGGAGGCAGGAATGGTAGAGATGTGAGGAAGAAAAGTCTTCAGTGATCACTTCTGACGGAAAGGTCAACCTTAATGTACACATGACAGAGACTGTTTATTCTTGTCAGGGAGGTGTCAGGCAAGTCAGGCGTGCTCAGTGAGACGAGCATTGTGCGTCAGCCCTTCTCCGACACAGTCTGGTGTAGATGGAGCTGCCTCCTTAAAAAAAAAAAAATGTGAAGACCTTCATTGGAATCTTGCTTGCGAGATGAACAGTTTATCTTTAATTATATATTATTCAGCCAGGTGTACCGAAACAGTCCTTAAAATGTAGCGTATTGACTTGAGTTTTTGGATATTGCTTTGATGGTCTTAGGTGGTGTGTGTGGCAAATGGAACTTGAACAATAGCGTGAATAAGAGCCAGAGGCGTCTCTTTCATGAAGCCCGCTTTTAAAAGTCACGTCTTTTGATTCCAAAGCAAAGAGTCCTATCAACCAGGCCACTTACACCCCCAACCTCTGCATTATTTTTGAATGAGCATGCTGGTTTAGTTTCAGTGATTGATGGGTCAAACTCTGTTGTTACCGTCCTTTGTTCTAATACTTCACAGGAGGAGACAAAGGTGGAGAGAAAATGTGAACATCAAACACTAAAAAAACCTGCTATTTCTTTGCTTTGGTTACCGGATAGGCAAACAACTGTTTACTCAGTGTGCTTTCTGGATTCATACAAAAGCCTGACATTTAAGTGAAGTGGGGTTTTCTGGGTCATTGCATTGTCAAGGTGCCTTTTTATTATTTGTCTTAAAGATACTGTGTGTGTTTCTGTGAGGAAACAGCAAAGCAAAACTTAAATTGGATGACAGGGGGAAAAAAAGACCTTGATGTGCAGATTGAAATCTGGATTTTTTTAAAAATTGTTTTTATGTCGACGTTTAATTGTTAAAACAGTAAAAACGTATGCATATATTTTTGATCCAACTAATTAATGAGCTAAGATTTTGTGGTCACAGTACCCTGTTCTGGTATGTTGGAGTCCAGTCAAGCAGTCAGTGGGCTTTGGGTGGGTTTACCAGATGAAGCCAACAACAACAACAACAACAACAACAACAACAACAACAACAACAACAACAACTTGTGGACAAACAAACTTCAAGGCGAAAGATCTTGATGATATGAGATTCATATCTGTTCAATGTTTTGATGTGAGTTGGCATAGGAAATTTTACCTAACATTTAAAAATTGCAGTTCTTCACATCTAATAACTGTTTACTTGTCCAAAAAAGTAAAAAAAAAAAAAAAAAGTACTTAATGCAAATATTTATCTCCTTTTAACTTTTCACATTTTGCCTCATGGTTGCCAATGTCTCAGTGTGTTTCACTTGGATCAGTTACATTAAAATAATCAAATCTGATAGAGAAATGTAGAAGAATGGATTTTAAACCTGCCAGTAGTCAAAGAGTTCACGCAGTGAACTAAAATTGAACTAAAATTTTAAAAACTAAAATTCCAAACGTGCTTCATAATTTTTATTCTTCTCTTATCTTGTTCTTAACGCTACTGCAGTGGAGGTGGGCTGAGGTCACATGTTACTACAAAGAAGGACATATAGTAACGAGAGGCAATAAGCTGGAACAACCAAAGAGTTGAATCATTGTTGATACTTTACTTTAGGGGATGAATCACATCACGGTTTTGAAGAGATTGTGCTACTGTGTTGCATAATATTTTCTGAAGGCTTACAAAAGGCGTTGTCAACAGCTAGATTTAGCTCAATAAATCTGACATCTAATGTCTGTAGTCTGAAATATACAAGATGATTTCTATAATACACAGCTCTTTGTGCTGAACTCAACCACTACGTAGGAATTTTGTAATATTCTCTAGTAGGTGTGGGCGAGCAAGACGTAGCAGATGTCACACTGCCAAACTAACAACTAGTCAAACTATGGTCCATAAAAGTCTGGGGTTCTCAAACTCAAAAATCTCCTGGTGGCTATAGCGAGAGCTTTTCATTTTCTTCTGTCAAATGTACAGAAACAAATTAGTTTACACAAACTCTGAACTAAGATTTGTGTTTTTGCAAAGGAAAACAGCATAGCCTACTTTTAACTACTTATAAGTTTTTCATTTTTAAAATGTACATTAAGACAATTCCTGGCAATTTAGCAAAACTGGCACCACAGTAAAAATACAATCTGAATAAATTATATGTATCTATATTTTTTTCGTTTTTTCTGTTGTAATCAAACACTACAATGTACCTTAAAGATTCCTCTTTTTAATTATATTCAATCTGGATTTAATTTAGTGTTAATTAAAACCTTACTTACATTACACCAGCAAGAAGTGTATATGAAGATTGTTTTTGATACAAAGCTTAATCTAACGCTTTGATTAAAGTTGTGTAGTACGCCATCTGTGTCAGTGAGTGGCAGCACTGCGCTACTGGCGCACAGTCTGCCCAAAATGACAAGAAGAAGAAGAAGAAAACTGGAGAATTCCGCAGATTACCTAAACGCATCCCAGCATCATTTGTCAATATTACGTTTTTTTTTTTTTTTTTACAAGAGATTCACAGAGACGGTAGGAGACCCATTCTTTGCTAACGACAATAATTTAGTTTATTTACTTCTTGTTGTGCTTTAATGTTTATTTGTTGAAATTAGGCTTCAGAATTAATCCCTTTTCCAGCCCCTCTTGCTGTGTTAATCTTTGTGAGATCCATTCTTCCTCCCTTCCCCCCTTTTTTATTTATTTATTTTTTAAATCCTTTTTGTATTGGGTTTTTATTAGGATACCAGCTTACTGGTGCTAGGTTATTATTTTAATTGAATATCCCGCCCTGCTTCTCGTTATTTTGCACATAGTTTTCGCCTTGTGTCGCTCCTTGCACACCTGGTCCTAATTAGCTAATTATTCTGTCTCATTCAGTTTCCCCCAAGTCCAAGCACATCCTGATATTACTCTCTTCAATTATTTTGTTTTGTCATGTTTTTTTATTACTCGGTAATATTTTCTGGTACCAAAAACGTGCTCTTGCAATTGAAGCTTATTTTTTTTAAAAGGAAAAGAAAACAACAAAAAGCAATTTCCTTCAGTACCGACTTTTAAAAAATGGAACCATGTAAAATTTACAACATAATTTCAAGGGATAAAAAAGCTATTTCACACAAGAGGGACAGATGGTTGTCATATATGTTGAGAAGCAGAAACTAGTTTTGTGCCAAATAAAATATTCTTTAGACTTTCAAATTAAGCTGAGGTTATATGAAATGGACCGTAGAACTAAATTTATTTCCCAAGGCGATTGTGTAAATTAATTTTAAAAATACCTCTTTTGATAGACAAAATATAAATGAAGGCTATATCTACATAGACAATGCACTTATTTTTTAAAAAAGATATTGATTTGCTGAAACTGGTTTTGTGATCAAAACTAAGCATTTAGGCTGCCGTGTTGCATTTTCTGTATAGGATTGCATGTAAATGTGGGACTGTTTATTTCCTGCCTGAAAGGGATAATTTCATGATTGCTGTTGCAACCCCTACCGTTTGCAATTAATTATCCCCCTAACAAAAACTAGAAAAAAAAAAGTCCCAACGATGGAAACGTATTTTGGGAGCTTTTCCATCAAGCTGGTTCGGTAAAAACTAATCACTACTTTTTTATGTCTTCCACTGGTGGAAGCACTGAGTGAATCTTGTTCTATAGGCACAAAACTTTTGCTTGATCAGGAGGTATACTCATAAAGCACCAGCAAACAGATGTTGAAACCGCAGACTTATACAAAAGCAAAAAATCTGAAATGTTCCAAGTTTCTTATTTTTATGTAATCACCAATCAGGGGTGGTAAATGTCAGCCGCTGCCATTTTGAGCCAATGTGGCAACTGTTGTGGCCACTGCTTGAGTCCAACAGCTGAGAGAGAAACCTGAGCATTGTGCATTGCTATAGCAATAGTTACTAAGAAGTAGCGTGGCAACTGATAGTAGTTAACTAATCTGTTTAGCCAACTGTCTAACAATCGTTTTAATTATTCTCTATTTTCTATGAACACAAGAAAATATTTGTTATATGATTAAGATTGCTTTGTAATACAAATGAAATATGTAAATTTTCATGAGGTTATGTTCATATCCTTGAACGCTGCTTTGAATGTTATTTTAATCTTCCAATAACATGCATACTACTGTTCTTTTTTTAAATTGCAAAAATGTGTATAGCTGTCTGGCAGAAAGCATTTAATTCTTGATTTCATCCTGTTAAATCTGGCTTTATTTATTTTCTTTGGTAACCCAGACAACACAAATGTGTTTGGATCAAATGGTAGCTTGAGAATGACATACCAGCCTCCATAGAGGGTGGTAGAAAATTAAATTTTCGTCCCTGTTGTCATTGTTGTGAATTTGGATCTCAAAACGCTGTTTATGACTCCATTCATAAACAGTCACGTCTTTAAATATTGCCAGGTGGCATCAGTAAATCCCACCTGAAGCTCTGAAAATATCACTCCTGTGTGCTGCACAGTTTCTGAATATTAATTGGTGATCACAAATGACTGTTGGGAATTTTCTGAGCAGAATGGGTATTTCAAGATTTTCATTATGAAGAATACAAGGGAATACAATTAGCCAGAGTACAGCCAAAGAGGTAATGGACATAATTGTCTACTTTTGCCAATATTGTTTAGCATCTTAAATTGTTTGTTTTTTCCTTACTTTGCCATGTATGTTGATATGCAGTTTCCACATTGTTTTGGATAAAAAGAATAATGAATTGGACATAAAGACAGACGGCTCTTCCGCTTGCCCTTTCAGGTTAGCATAAATAGAAACCTTGGTTAAGATTAAAGAGCCCTTTTAATTTATTTATTGCATTAATTAATCAATTAAGGTTGAAATTCAGAAGGGAACATGACAAAAGCAGCTATCGTGCTTTCTTTTTCCAATGAATTGGACATCACCATAATCTACCTGATTGGCGTGTTTCTCTATTGATTTGTGTATTCTCTTTGCTCTGAGTCATTTCCACCATCCCCCTGACTATGTGATGCATTTACATTTAGCTAAATCCCTCATGCCTGAGAACGTCTAGTTGAATCGCTTATTATTCTGTCGAAATTATATGCTGAGGAAAGTGGAGTGGAAATAGTTTGGGTAATGATGTCTTTCATTTCACTGTTTCCAAGCTCTGACTGTGTTCTCATTATAATAACCCTTCCACTGCTGTTTTTCAGGCGACAAACTTGTATTGAATCATATGTTTAAACAAACATTTCAGTTTTACACTGCAATTTAACTGCCCATTCATATTATCATGCAAAAGTTTCTTAATTGGAGATTCTTTTATCATTGTGCTTACATGCATTTATTAAAGCTGCAATATGGCTTTTTGCAATAACTGGATTTTCACCATGTTGTGAAAACATGAGAGAGATAATTTGAGAAAAGATTGAGCTCCTCCTCCTCCTCTCAATGGTATAATTGCTGTCTGCATAAATGCACCACTCTGTGAAAAATAACCAATCAGAGTCAGCAGGAGGGTCAATCAATCTCATGTATGTGCTGCTCAATACGCTATTGGCGGAGAAACAACTTACTTACTATCGTACATATGAGTTGGATTGACAGCACTAAAGCCCTCCTCCTGGCTTTGATTGGTTGTTTCTAATGGAGCATTGTATTTGTGCAAATGACAGAAGGTTCATAGTGAGAAGTAAGAGGAGCTCAATTCCTTTTTTTTTCTTACTGATTTTCTCTCTCACTTTATACTGTCATGATATAGTGGAAGTTTTAACAGATATGTAAAACACATCTTTTCTATACAAGCTACATACTGCAGCTTTAACCAGACTTGACTTGTATACAATCAACTTAACTCTTATGTTAACAGAAATAAGCTTTTGCTAACAATTTTTAACGTTTTAACTCCACTACTTGTAAGTTTTTCCTGCTCATTTTAGAGCTTGTCTCTGAAATGGACTGTGGGTCCATTCCTCGGCTTATACAGGAACTATTGCTTTATTAGGCTAGTTTTAAAGAGACAAAAATTATCAATATTTTCCACTAACTTATTTGGACAATATTAAAATTTGACAACATAAAGATTCTTTTTCTCTATTTTTTACACTTGGTGTTCCCAAACTCTGATCCATGTTCTACAGCACACCAACATTGAGTTGTAGACGCCCTTGAGAGTCTAAAAAGGTAAAATTTCAAATTAGGTGAAAATGCCACTTAAGTAAATATGCCACAGGAAATGGGTTGTTGACCGGAATGGTCGACTGATTTTTTTTTTTTTTCTTTTTTCCAATCAGTAAATCAAAACACTACCATGCTGCACTGATAATGACACTCCTCAGTGCTGAGGGTGTTACTGAGTGAAAAAGACCCAAAGTGAATAATTTAGTATCAGTAAGGTATTTAAAAAGGCATTTAGAGAAAGCACTGATGTAAAAAGCATTTTGAAATGAGGGAGAGAAAATGAGAACATTATGATTTAATGCAATAAAAATGTTATGATTCAGGAAAAATGCTGCAACGTATGAGGTTTATAAACTTCTAATTGCTGTTGGGTTTTCTATAATGTGTTCTTTTATCCTTAGCTTGAGGCTATTGTGTGGGTCATTATTCACCTTAGTAACAGATAAGCTTTGTATTCTCATTTCTTGTTTCAAACAACAAACCAAAGGCAAGCACTATAATTTAGCTGGTTACTAAATTACCGTTGGCAATACCGACCATAACACTTTTTCTGTCGCATAGGTGACAGCATGTTGTTGCCGACACTCAATAATTAAAAAAACACGTCTAAAAGAAGCATGAACAAAATGAATCCCAAAAAGAACATTTGAGATAACAAATGACTCCATGAAATGGGAAACAAAGTGATTCAGAGCTAAAGAGCTAATGCAACATGGAACGAGAGACAGATGGAGAAAGACAGACACAGAGTTAGACAAATTGAGCTACATCATTTCCGTCTCCCTCTTCTGTTCCTCTATGGCACACTCCTTCCCTGACACACTAATCAGGCGGCGGGAATGTGTGACAGCTGCCTTTAGGGCTGATGTAGTGTGTTCAGGTGGAAGCAAAGGCTGCATCTGTCCAGCCAATTATTGGCCCTCTGTTCCCAGGCACATACACTCATTCTTTTGCCACCGCTTTTGCTGTGATTCATAAGCAGGGGACGATGTAGCTGCTCAGGCAGCTGGTGTCTCTAGACCCGCATTGACATTTCTGGTTGGTTTGGAAACCAATACAGATGTGTGACACCTGCTCTCTCTCGCTCTGTCTTGCTATTTTCTGTTTCTCTCTCTGAGTTACACTTGTAGTGCTGGTAATTTCTATTCATAAAGATGAAACGTTTTTTTTTTAGCCAGATTTTGTTGTGTGATCTTTTTTCTTTTAAATTTATTGAAAAAAAAAATGACATTGGATCTTGAAACTTGTTCTGGCACTTCAAAGTTTTTATTTCTTGGGGTTTTATGAAAGATTTTTTTTGCTTGTGTGGTTCTGACCTTGTGTGGCTCCTGTTGAAGCTGCTTTTATGACATGTCAAAGTAAACAGAAGGTTACTATTCTCTGACAAACACCTAATGACAGCTGCCTATTTTATATTTTAAACAAATTCTAGAGTGTTAACAGACATAGTATTATAATATAAATAAAACCACAGGAAGATACAGTAGGATACTTTTCTCAGATTTAGACTAGATCATTATGTGAAGGACTGAGGTAATTTTTTTCATATGTTGAAAATATTGCCTCACTGCCAACAAAGCTCTTAAATTTAAAAGGTCCCTGTAGAAGTTACCTTCTTGTCACTTCATATCATATTCAAATAAATGAGAATAATTTCAAAATTAGCTGTAAATCTTTGCCAGCTGAAAATGTTAAATTACGACTGCCGTAAGAAGTTAAAATATTTCAGTTTTGTGGCCGATTTCAATTTCTTGGACCTGTCGACACCAATTTCATCCCATTGGACTTTCACTTTTAGGACTACTTTTATCAACCTCCAAAATAATTTTTCTATCTTCTGCTCAAATTGAAATTGATAAAGGCTACAAAGCTGTCTCTCTCTGGATCACTGAAAATACACAATTACAGTACAATCATCTGGGGATTGGAAAAGGTGTCAGTCAAAACCCAACGGACAACAGAAACAGCATCAAGTTTAAAAGACAAATTTTGACTCCTGAGCAATTCATTTTTTGCAAGGCTCAAACTAAAAGTGTAACATGAAGCTAAATATTTAATTGATCTCCAAGATGAATTCAAAATAAAGAAACGCTATCAAAGAGAAAACAGTTCAGATTTACTGATGTGCGACAATTTAACTCATTATGTAAATAGAATAAGCCTTTTTGTTCTGAAAAGTTTATAATTAATGAATTGCTAATTGTTATGCTAATTAACAATTAGCACAATTAGTGTGGCAAACAGCAGTCTCCACAGTGTGTACAACTGTGAGTTTTTCCAAAAGCTTCCAACATTTTCCAATTAAACGTGTTTCATGACTCGCAGAGGCTGAAGTTTGAAGTGATAAAACCGAGCAACTGAGAAGCTGCTGAGCCCTCCAGTGAAAACAATGTTTCCTTTTCAACAGGTTCCTAAGCCTTTGTGTCTTTTCTGATTTCATCTTTAAATGTCTTTATTCTTAAAATAGAGTTATCTTCTCTGTTATAACTTTTGCACCGAAGAGTGTTACTGTTACTGCAAAACAAGACTTGACTTTTGAGTTTCTGATGGTCACTAATTGTGTTGCATGAGTTTGAAATAAACTCGTGCAACACAATCAGTTTTCAGCATATCCTTATATTTTATATCATTTCAGACAAACCTAGTCATAAAACCTACTGCTCACATTTTGATATACTTCCTCAGCTGCTTTAAAATGCTGCTTCATTTAAATGATAGAAATAAGTATTTTTATTTTGACCTCCTCAATTTAGCATAATTTTGTTGATTCTCAAACTCTAGAGTAATTTTTGTGCACACTTCTTTTGAATATTCAAATCATGAGTAAATCATGGTTCAAAAAGACAAGGAATCCATTGGTGTTTAATTGTTTGACATTTTCCATCTATTCACCTGATGATCTTGTTGCCAGAGCAACAGGCTGTAGTTGGCATGAGATCCTTTTGAGGTTTTTTTTTGTTTTGTTTTGTTATGTCAGACCCATGCTTAGATGAAGGGGTGGGGCTTGATTTAAAACATATCTAACCCCATTTATCCCTCTCATAATTGAAATCTTGCATTAAAAAAATCCATCTGGCAAATTAAAATTCTCTAATTGTGTGTTTTTAAGGTGGACATCTGTCCATATCTATACAAATCAACAAGCATACATGCATCTTTTGCAAGATGGAATCTTAATGATTTTATCTTCAGGACCAGTTTTGGTTTTTGCCATTCCCTTTTTTCCTCATCTATTAATCACTTCACCACATTTTTATGTATTTTTAAATTAATTTTACAGTTGTCTGAATTTTGGATCCTGAAGAGCTGTGATCTTGTTCATCAGACCAAATGTTTACTGTATGTTGCTGCAGCTCAGCATAGTCCTTCCTCTTCTGTATCACATGTTGCCATAGCAGCACATCTTTTTCCTATTTTGCACATTTTATCTTCATTTTCAGTCCACTCACAGATAATGCACGAAGCAGCTTTTTAAAAGTGATAACAGGTTTGTTAGTTGTTCATATTTTTTTTCTCTTTTCTGTTACTATTGCAGGTAAGGGCTTTTATTTCTGCCTCAATCTGCAATGCACTCGAGCTGGTGGGTGCCTTTGGCCCATCAGTGTGTGAGCAGGCGCCACACAACCTGATTGTCCTATTCTGTTCTGTTTTTCTCAGCCAGTAATTAGTCCCCCCATGGATCCTCCTCTTCAAACTTTGGGAAAGGGGGTAATTTTAAAGACTTCCAAGCTTCACATCAAACTATTATTCTTTGAAAATACATTACTTGAACTTGAAAAAAGTACTGAGGGTTCCTCCTACTCTTTTTCACCCCCTGCAGACACAGCAGTGAATTTTGTTACTAAAGTCAGGCTCTCTGGTATATGATGTGGCTTATAAATGTTACTTTTGTAGTTCTGAACCAAGGTCAGAGTGAACTTGTACATTGGTTCTTCATAAAGTATTTTTTTTTGCACACTCGCAATATCTACTAATCTGCAGCGTGAGATTAAAATTGTTAATGTTTTAATTTATATTTTTACATCCTCCCTTTAAGTTAATGCTAAGTTTGATTTTGTTTTCTCAGCTTGATATATGTGTGTTGAGCCTGCAAAGTAAAACATATTTTCTTTATAGCTTAGCATGTGATCAGTTTTTAAACGGTAAAAGCGGATGCGATTAGTCAGAAACCTTAGACAGTAAAGGGATACAAAGTGTCAAATAAATGGTGTCCTGCCTCTTTCCTTTGCTGTTTATCACATGAAATGCACAAACAATGACTCTTGTAGACCCCAAGCTTCCCTTCACTTTTAATTTAAACCAAAGTTCCTTATAAATTGAGTACAATAGTCTTTAGAGTGATTGCACATTGTACAAGGTCACACTTAAGTTATGTTTCCTGTGTTCAAAATTGCATCACTGCTTACCGCTGGTAGTGTCTGGACATGCTGCGAGTACCTGCAAAAAGGGTAATTATTTACTGCACAGTTCACTGTGCTGTAATTGGAAACTCTATTGAAGCTGTAAATAAAGCCCCCTCTCCTTTGCTGTCACTGTGAGGGTTCCTTTTTTCAAAGTTTGGCAAGCTACAGACATTATTTACCTGGCTTATTGTCAAGTTGAGATTCAGTTTCAAATGTGTTCAAAACCAGCAATAACAGGTAATGGAACATGAGGCAACTACTGCACACAAGTTTGACTTCATGTTTTGCAGCCCGGCTCGCTGCTGTGAAAGGTCGATAGAACATCAGCAGCTTCTGCTGAGAAATGGTCAGCTACACATCTCTTTTACGACGTCATGAAAGTAAATGGATTTGTTTGGATCTGCACCTAATTTGAAATGCAGCAATGAATCAGACTGTTACAATATAGCTGTGAGCCCTGAGACATCTTCGACAAAAGGGGAGGGTTCCCTACTTGGGTTCTGATAGAATAGTACTCTGGTTTATTACTGATTGTTACACTTCATCTCAGTTCTGAAAGTTTTTTTCCTTTAGATTGAACAATGCCATTATTTGTTATGAAAGGTTTGTAGATGTTTTTTTTTTTGCATAACTTTCTTCCTAAAGGGCAAATAGTGCATTAGGAATTTGCTTATGTTTTCAAACATGTTGCAATTATTGTTACAAATAAAAAATAGAGTTGCTTGTACAAGAAATGAGGTGTGGTATGCAGCTGTATTCAGCTAACCTGAATGAATACTTTTTAGAAGCACCTTTACAGCAATTCTAGAGTGTCTCTGTCACGTTTGCAAATCTACATGTTGATATGTCTTTTCTGCTAAATAGCTCAAGCTCAGTCAAATTGGATCGTGTGTTTTTATGCAGTCTGCAATTCTTGCTTGACTTTTGCTTGACCATTCTAGGACATGAATGTCCCTTGATCTTAGTAGTTCAGTTGTACTTCTGGTGGCATGTTTTGTGAACTTGTACCTCAGACTGTTGTTTTTTTTTTTTTGTTGCCATTTTAAAAACTGCCTTATAGCTCCATGCACCTACCAACTTCCCTGTACTTGTTGATATAAAGCATCCTCTGTGCATGATGCTGCCACCACAATGTTTGAAAATGGGACTATGTGTTCTAGCTGGTGTAGTGTCTGCAAAAAAAATGTTTTATGGAATATTATGCAATGTATTTGATTAATCTAACAGTTCATTAGGAATAAGGAGTAAAGCACAATTTCATCAATATGTATTGATAGTTAATGTGCTTACATTGTGTCTGAACTCAAACATTCAGAACTGAGATCTCCTTCTCTTGTCTGCAGGTTAACAGGATTTACCATCCCTCCGCCTGTTACCAGTTCTGATTCCATTTTTTCATTGAGGCTTACCAGTGACTTTGCAGTAAGCGCTCATGGATTTAAGGTGGCTTATGAAGGTAAGAACAGCATCATTTCTGTTCTTTGACTCCTACCAGAAGAAAAAAAGACAGCCTTTTACATGAAATAGGCAGCTCTGCATAAATGGCTCTTCGTTTAAAGGGAGAATCCATCAATACGGGGAAAATAGACCACCTATTCCTGAGAGAGAAAGGCGTGATCACACTTAATCTAACTGATTATCTCTGGGACTTTGCTCTTGAGTTATGGAACAGTTAGGTGCTTCAATTAGGCAAATCATTCTCATATTTTGTAAATCAACATCCCTGCCCCTAAAATCTCTGAACCTCATTTGCTACTCCAGAGGTGCAGTTAATATTGCAAAGCAGATGGCAATGGGAATTAGTTGAACTAATTGATGTACCAAGATATCGGTGTAGAAGCAAAGCTGTGGAGAACTTTCTAAAAATAAACTATCGCTCTCTGTGATCACAGACCTTTGATGCAATTGTTTACTCCCCCCATCAATGTTTGTATTTATTATTTCCTGTTTATATTGTTCTAATTTAATCTATCGTCTTGGTTGTTCTTCTACCTGTTTCCTGTTTCTTTGCCAGCAAAAGAACAGGTATATCTGCTATGTCAGAAGTCTTCAAATTCAGGCCTCAGTGACTGGTATTCTGCAACTTTTAGATGTCTCTGCTTCAACACACCTGACTCAAATGATGAGGTCATTAGTAGGACTTGACTGCTAATGACTGTTGATAAACATATCTCCTCGTCTCAATCACTCTCCCTCCCTCCCTCTATTTAGTGCCTTCTCCTTTCTTCGTCTACCACAGACTTTACCACTCTAAGACCTTTAATGAAGCCATTTGTCTATTTGAACATTCTCTCACCATGATGTATTTTGTACCATCTGTCTACCTTTTATTTTTTAAAAACCTTTAGAAATATTATAAGCTAATTTATAAGGTTAAAAAATACCACTATACAGTGGTTCGCAGATAAAATATTCTGCAAACATTTCATCTGAGTTGTGTCGTTATTTTGATGTGGGAGTCAGATTAAGGATTGAGCCAACGCTCTAATATGGTAATGATAAACCCATCCCATGTTCTGCACAGCTCAGCTTTTTAGGTATATCACTCATTCTTTAATCGTCTAGTGTGGCAGTACATTATCCAGATTGCAGCATAAATTCCTACAAGTCCCACTCCTCTCTAAAATGATGTTTTAGTCACTTGTGTTTGTCCTATAAACTAAGAATATGACATGATAATGTTGCATTATTTAAAGTCTTAAGATGAGAAAAAAAATTATTTCAGCAGGTTTGAGGACCGGCTGTTGCAGAAGCTTTGATTATTTCAAAAACAGTTTGCATTTGTTTAGGATCATTGTCCTCAGGGAAAAACTCAATTATCAAGATGTTTGACCACAGAGGTGTTGATTCAAAATGAATAGGTAACTTAAATTGCTTAATAAGAGTCTTTGTCAACAAACAAACCTGTTGATATAAATGATTATTTCTTATAGAAGAGTAGTGAAGTATCCATCTGGAACAGGGGTCAAATCCCAGCCTTGAGGACTAGTATCCTGCAACTTTTAGATGTGTCTCTGCTTCAATACACCTGAGTCTAATAATGAGGTCATTAGCAGGACTCTGGAGAATCTGACTGAATCACCAAGCAGGTGATTCAGTCAAGTCTTTAGGTGTATTGAACCATGGACACATCTAAAAGATGCAGGACATCGGCCCTCAAGGCCTGGACTTATGGAACTTGTTGTTTGTTACAAACATTTACTACTAAAGGACATTTATATGGGTAAGGGGAGGAGGAATTTCATAAAATTGACTTTTTCAAGCTTTATGACATATAATGTTATTCCTTTGTCAAAAACATATCTGGGGTGTTGCTTTGATTCTTTCATGCATGTTTGAGAAATACCTTAATCTCCTGTGGGAATCATTCAGGAGCGCCTAAACACTTGCTCTCACAAAGCTCCTCCTGGGAGCTGCTGTTTCCAGCCAGGCTTCTGCCCTTCATAGCACCCCTGTACTCCGATTCCCTGACTTGGCCCCTTCAGACTAGCAGCAGCAATTAGCAAACACCTGACGAAGCTACGAGTCTGCTCAGATTATCAAATGAACTACATCTCAGCCCATCACTCCTAAGAACTGCTCCAAATGTCTTAATAAAGGAGCACTCTGCTTTAGGTAGAGTGTCGCATCAGGAAATTGGCTTCTGTTACAGACAGATTCAAATTTCAAGTCATCAAAGTATGAAGTTAAATTTCTTTGAAGTCATATTTGATATCTACAACTGAAGGTAACAATTATTTCATTTTACTATAAAATAAAGTTAAATGTACCACCCACTTAACCAAATACTAGGAGGAGCATATTGTACTAAGAATATTTTAAACCTGTCCACCATACAGAAAATCCACATGAAATAAAACTTAATTGAACATCAATAAAACTTCTTATTGAAACGCACAATTTATTCTGACATTTATGACCAAGAGGGCACCTAATCTTCCTACTGACATTTTATGTCTACAAATTTTGCATAACCTTTTTCATGGATTACATTGTTGAATTGCTCCTGAATGTCTCATCACTGGTGACCTTTCACATTTGTTATGGGCACCATTCTGTGACCTGGTGATCTGTTGTTTGCAATCAGCAATTGATCCTTTTGTTGTAGCTGCATTAAGAAAATGTAAAGGTGAATAAGTGAACCGTTACTGAACTTGGGCTTTTTTAGGTTTATCATTTAAAAACACATGAACAGCCTAAGCTCACACATAAAATATTTACTGCTTGCCATGTTGACTCTCTCACTGCCTGCACTGTTCTTTTTATACTAAAGTGGTTAGCGTCATCTTTCACATGAATATGTATGTGCTGCTCTTTTTTATGACTAAGAATGTGTGATGCTTTAAGGGTGTTAGAGATGATTGAATCTTGACCACAATTGGATTTTAATCTTTCCTCTACAAGAAGGACGCAATGAAGGACATGTTCCAACTGAATCTAATTTCTCAATGGCCTGTCGATACATCAAGTATTTCTGTGAATTGAATTTACTGATTAGAGCCACTTTTGAAACTTTCTGGGTTCAAGAAAAAAAATGTTGCTTAAAAAATGTTGGAATGATGAAACTGCTTTTATTGAGGAGTTAGGATTTGGGGCCTCTTGTGGAACGCATCTAGGCAATGGAGGCTACTACTTAAATTGACTGAAGATATATATGACACAGCATATGTATGACATGCTTCACCTTTGGTGATGCTTGAATTTGTAATACAAGCATTGCAACCTCAGTCTCAAACGTGCTTGTCTGTTTTTAGGATACTTGACCCATAAAATATAATTTCTTTTTCCCCCCCAAATCAGATTGCTTGTGTCATTGCAGGTCGTCCGTTGAGCCAGAAAAGTGTCTGTCTGCATGTATGAGCATGTGTTGTTTACCAGCTGCTCTGCACTGTGATCTAACACAGCTTCAGTCAGTACACTTTTCCCCACCTGCATAAAAACACTCTGCTCATCTTAGCAACCAGTGAAGCATCTAGCTGGGAAGCCGGTCTACACTGGCTTCTCCTGTGGGGAAAGTGTGCTCGCAACACTGCGACTCCGTCAAACTTCCATCTTCTTCAAAGGCTACAGAGTCATTAGATATACAGGAGAAATAAATAGCTCACCCCAGAGAAATCTCAAATTGAAATTCCTCATTCACTTTTTCGCATAACTCGCCCTTACTGCTGCTATATAGAAAGAGACAAGATAGACCTACTTCTATTGTCTGTGTGTTTCAGTGAAGGGCTTTATTATAATCATGTAGCCTTTTGCTATTTTTCTTATCTGGACTACAAGTATGTGGAAAAGGCGAAATATGTTCATAACTAACTTTTTTTCCCCAAGTCTCTCTGGTCCAAAAAGATTAGACATTTAGGTGAAGGTTACACTATAATGCAACATATCATTGTTTTGTTTATTTAGCTTTACTGTAGAATGACTTCTGTTTGTACATCAGGTAATGTTTTGTGATACTTCTAGATTAAAATTGCTTTGCATGCATTGGTTTCCTATTTAATGAGAATGTTTTGCACATGAAACCATCCCCAGGAGTTTCTGAGCTGCTGTTTTTGCAGGATTCAGTTAGATCAAGAATTTATTTGGGGACTTCTTGACAGCAATACTTGTTTGCCGATGGCTAACACCGCAT
Source organism: Poecilia mexicana (assembly GCF_051168715.1). Lineage (NCBI taxonomy): Eukaryota > Metazoa > Chordata > Actinopteri > Cyprinodontiformes > Poeciliidae > Poecilia > Poecilia mexicana. The sequence goes on along the minus strand of NW_028263385.1, from coordinate 23,684,636 downwards.
CTAAAACATTATTTCTTGTGTGGGTTCTCATAAAAATTGAAAGTCTGGTACAATATTAAGTACACGTTGTTATTCATGTGCGCTTTTTTGCCCTGAAGTTTAACACAAAGTTATACTGCATGCTGATACTACACAAAGCTTTCTTTTGTTTAGTTTCTTGAAGTGATCTCAGAATCATCCTGCAGAATAAATAGGTCACTGCATGACATGAATATGCTGGTTTTGTCATGTTGACTGTACGTTTTGGATGTTTGCTATACTAGTAGACCCTAACCATAACCCAAAGTCTTGTAGTTGCGAGGAAATGGGTTCTTGTCCAAGATTTTACGGTATGTGGCCCTGCTGGCCCCTCCATTCAAAATTTAAGTTCTTCTACACCCTGGAAGAAAAAGAAAGTAATAAATTAGAAACTCTTATTTCCGTAGCAGTAAACAAACTTAGAAAATCAGGATAGGATCAAATACCTGTTTTCCTTACTGCAGGAATATCACAATCATCAGTATGTGATACTGTCTCTGTAGACATCCCACAAAATTTTATACAGTTAAAAAACACACAAGGGAAACTAAAATCTTTGTCATCAAAAATAGCAAAACTATTACAATTGCATTATGTCCTTTGATAGCTATATCAAAGAATATTAATATTTGGGTTGTCCCAATCCGATATTGATATCAGAAAGTGGTTCGATATCTCCCAAAAAAAATCAGTATTGGATTATTTCAGCCTGCATCTAAAATCTCTGATATAAGTACTCTGCACCAGCTTTTACTCCAACTTAGCATTTATATCCAGCAGCACTTCCATCCCCCACGCTGACCCTTTGGTTAAGAAGAAATGGTTCACTTGATCTCAAGTTGTTGGAGACTATTGTTCTCTCTTTGAGTAATATCAATACGAAGCCTTTCCTAACATTCCCAATAACAAGATAAGTAGTAAAAGTATTTATGTGCTGATGTCATATTGGGTTAATATCAGTATTGGCCATTACATAAACCTGTAAATGTCATCATATCAGAAGTGAAAAAGTTGTATTGGGGCACCCCTAATTAATATGACTTTTCATGCACCAATATAATTGAAGAGGATGTGTATGTTCTTATTTTTGCTTTGTGGTCTTCCAAAAAATATTTTGTTTTTAAATTATTATTTTTTGCTAGATCTGCAGTGTATTTGTGTTGCAATTATTCACTTTGATAATGGACACTGTATTCTTTGACTAAAACCAGCTATTTACAATCAATTAAATAGAAGCTGATTAATGTCTTGGCTAGTTTCTATGTTGCTACCTCAGAGCACAATCTACTTGATAAATTCCTTCAAAAGGATATTAAGGCCATTTACATTATTCACAACATGCATTTTTCAGAACTGGAAATTCTTCTTATTGTTGCCATGTTTTTATTTACCCACGTGCAATCTGCTATAACTCCCTGCAACATCTGGCAGCTAAAATGAGAGCTATTTTAGGTACAAGGTTCAGAGGGTACAGTCTGTTTTTCAGCGTGAATTGTAACATTCTGGAACAGCAAGTTCTCTGTTGTCTTTTTTCCCTGGTCTGTTTGTGTGTTAGTTACTTTTTATTCACACTACAACAACACTGCTCATCAAACTAAAACATTAGAAACAAAAAAGGCTTAATTCCCATGGCTAAAAACAAACTATGCCAGAGTTTCCAATCAATTAATTGCTAAAGTGATTCACTGTCCTCAGAGTTTTAAAATGTTGTTTTTTTAGTGGATACATTTTTCTTTACCAGCAAACCAGTAATTATCTACCTGTATTTTTCATCCATTTTATGTTTTTCTAGCCAAACAATATGTTAAATCCATGTAATAATTTACCAGGCTTTTTGTGTTGTACCTTTATGAAACACCAGACACACAAATAGGTTTCATACAATGCTTTATCTATTGATTAACTTTCACTGGTTCAAAAAAAACAAACAAAAAAAACAAACAACGTAAGGTATTAATAATCAGAGATGGACTCTTGGTAATCTAGTTGTTTTGAATTTCCTTTCCTTCAAACCTGAAATAAAGAAGTACGTTTTTTTTTTTCAGTGACTATTCATGATTTGATTTCAGACTATCTTTGTAGTCTGAAATCAGACTACAAAGCCCAGGGGTGATTAGCTCCAGTTCTCAAGAGCCGGTGTCCTAATGGCTGAATTGTCTCATGAGTTATGAACTTGAAATAAATAATTTATTTTATTCACCTCTGCTGAAACATCTAAAGCATAAAGGTTACTAGCTCTTGAGGGCCAGAATTAGCTACTACTGTATAGACTAATCACACTTTGAGGTGATTGGTCTACTGAATTTTTGTGGGCTAGAAAAATGTCCTGCCTTAGGGAAACACCCCTGCAACATCTTATCTCATACTTTAGCATGCAGAGTTTAATCACCATATAAACCACAGTTTGTTTTTTTTTTTTTTGACATGTTGAAAATATATTTGGCTGCATGGTGACACCAACATGGTAAATCGATCATAGTGTTCAGAGAATTTTTAAATGCAGTAATACATAGTTCAACAATAATCTAAGCCCCATTGCCTCTTTTTGGCCCCACAAGCCAAAACTTCTCCAGTTCTCATGTATGATAATTGTTTTGATTGTTGCATGGGGAAGGAAATGGTGCATGCAATGTGGATTTAAAAATTATTCCTAGGAGTTAAGTGTCAAGGTTCCAATGGGGTATAAGAGTAAAGATTTTATGAGAAGGAAAAGCATTGACAATGGTGGGTTAAAAGTACAATAGGGCCTGAGAAGGAGCCCTGCAGTAGGACTGAATATGTTAAATGAGATGACTTTGTCTTAGGAGCGAGGTTCTCTGCACCAACGCAGTAGAACATTTATCTGCACCCTTTGTCCCAATACACACACAATACACAGAGCACAGGTGCATCAGAACACACATCCTGTAGTTTAAAGATGTGTAAAGACTTGCTGTTTCATAAAAAACTCTGCATTTCCTTATGTTTAGATTTACATAGCACACATTTGTCTTATATACCAACCTTTGTGGCAAGATGGGAAACACTGAAAGCAGCTGTAGGAACTGACTTATTTTGATGTTGAAAAGTTTTTTTCCTTCAAAGAGTATCTAGAGTTTGCACTTATATTCTCCACCGGTACCAGGCACCTATCTAGTCTGGACCAGCTTTGTCACTGCTCTGCAGATTGGCACCTTCGTACCAGCAAAGCTTTTCTTTGAAGTAGGAAGAAATGTTCTGTTAACGCAGTTTACCGCTGGATTCAGTTTGTGCAGTGCAGGCACAAAATAAGAGAAACTCTGACGTTGCAAAAGGAACTTTGAAAAAGTCTCTGTGGTCTGAAACCACTTTGAGTTGCTGGAGCATTGTTAAGGAGTTTATGTCAGCAGGAGTATGTCAGCTTTTGCCGTTCTAAGTTAATGAATAACTGAACTGCAATAATAATTTGCTCAAATTTATGTTAGAAAACCAGACTTCAAAGTCGGTCAGTGCAATTAACTTCAGCATCACTAACTCAAATATATACATTCTACATCTCTTTTGATCATTCGAACATGGTGCAGTGTATGCGTGTGTGAACAAGTCTTTTTGATTCCTGCTTTGTTGGTTCAAATAATTAAACACCAACAGATGGGAGATGTCAAAAATAATTATTTCACAAGTCTGCACAATTTGCTAAAGTGTTCAGTAACAAGTTTCTGGGGAACTGTGCATCAAAGGGTTTTTAGGTGATTATTACACATAAAGTCACATTTTTTGAGTTCCTTTGGAAAAATGAGCCAACTGTTTGATGTGAGATTTATTTTATACGTTCATTTTTATCATTAAGAGAATTGAGCATGGAGTGAAAGTCTGTTGTGACCAAAATTATTTTTAAAGAAAACTATTTGTCAAACATGACTCATTACTGTAATATGCACTCTGAGCCTCACAGGTGTTAAATGTTTGCTGACATGAACTCTTGTCAGCTCTCATTTTGCCCCAAGCAAAACTGTCAACACTTGGTGTCAGTTGTATAACCAGCAAAAGCTGAATTGGAAAAGACACGCATCACTGTACCTGGGGTTGGAATAACGGCTCTGCAGATTTTGTGGAGATTACTAGAAGATTTTCTAAAAGGGATTTAAATGTGTTTAAAGATTGTGTTCAGTCAAAGCAATAGAGGAATAAAAGGTCTTCTTTACTATAGAGTTGCACCAGTTTGACTTTTGCAGCTAATTTCCATGCTTTGCTAAGCTTTGACCTTGAGATTCAAATTATTCTTTGAGAAATAAAATGTATAAGAACAGTATTTGAAAAGTTTTTCAAATACTGTTTGTCAAGGCAACACCACAGTAGATGTGTGAGAGAGCAGCCTCTATAAGAAAGGGTTTTATTAAGTGAGAGTAAAAAATAATTAGAGTTTACTTTTTGTCACAATGCATCCCTAGCATCACTGAAACAGCAGTCTCTGTGTCTATATTCACTTCAGAATGTAGATCCCTTGCTTTAGCTCTGAGATTTCCAAAACCCTGCCAGCATTTCCAAATTCAGCATGTTCCATTTCAGGGTTTGAAAGCTCAAAAGGATAAAACAGAGCATCCTTGCTGTAAAACCTTCAGCTTTGCTGTTATCTGTTGGAATCCTGCTAACTCCTGCTTTGCCTCAGCTGGGAATGAACTACAGACCTGTCCTGACATCTCATTAAAAATAATTTCATTTTAAGCAACTTGTTGCATCCCTGCCTCCTCTGAACTGTATTTACTTAAAAGCTAGGTTTCAACCTTTTTCCCTAAGGAAGACCATCTGTACCTTGTAGTGCTTTTGTTAACATGACCAGTTGATACATTTTGAAAGGTGATCAGTAATTATGAGATGACTTTGGTGTAAAGCCTGTAAAGGTATTTGCATTGATTAATAAAAAGGGTGTGTGCCATTTTCAACATGCCATTTTTTAAATATCAAAAATGATAAAATTGCTTTCAAAGCCCCTTTACTTTGTTTTCTGTCTTGCGGCTGCTCATAAACAAGCTTCTTGACTGAGTGAAAATGTTGCATCTAAACCTGCCTGCAATATGGACAATGTTGTGCTTAACTGTTTGTATAAATTCACTAATCGATGTTAAATCTGTGACTCGTATGCAACAGACAACATGAATCCATCTCAATGAAACTGAAACCTTGTTTTTGTCATTATGTCAAGCGTTTCACTCGCAGCTAAAATGTTGTGCATGCTTACACATGCCGTACTTTGCTTTGATTAATGGGTAAAAAGCAATTTTTTGAAGAGACAAGAAATGAAAATTCTGACATTTTGAAAAGTGGGTTGGGACAAGAAACAGGTACTTAAACTTTTTAGAAGTGACAAGGAGAATACCATGTCCTTTTGTTTAATTGAAAAGACAACTTAATAGATTTGGCCATACTGATGCCTAAGACATTAGTAAATGGTTTCTGTTGCAATAAATAATTCTTCATGGCAACAGCAACCTTCAAGGTATGTTGTACAATATATATGTCTTAAAGAAAGTAAATGTATATGAACACAATCAAGACTTTACATTCTTTAATCACCGAAAAAACAAACATACCACAGGGTAGAGCAATGCTTTAATGAGCTGCCTAGTATGCTATACATTAAGCATACTGTTTTTATTCACTACTTCATATTACGCTGTTGCTAAGCTCAATACTTTCTACAAGGGGTTTCTATGAGACAGATGGTCAAGGTGGGTGTTGATATTTAAGGGTGTGCTATGTATCAGTCATGTCTTTGGTTTGCGTTACAGAGATCACACTGTCAGGGGCAGACTGGTGAAATGTAATATTCAAAGAACGCGTCCTTTTCAAGATGATAAAGATCATAAGCAGATTTCAAATTCTAAAGACAACCTTAGTAGGCACAACTCATGTTTGCTCAGGCTTAGAGATCATAGGAATAATCTATGCAAGACAGACCAGAGCTGCTATTTTTCTACAGAATTAGAAAACTGCTGCTCAAGATTTTTTATTAATTAGAATTTTCTGATTACATTGAGTTGCAGGAACACCATATTTGCAGAGTGAAGAAACGTGCTTGGGCCAGATGGGTATGGATCTCCACGGCTGTTTTGTCAGCTATATCGGTCCTTATTTAAATGTCATGTTCAGTCAGCTCTTGGCAAGTCAGCAAATAAAACATTTGGACCTGCACTTTGGGCAGTATATGCCAAAAAAGTTGTGAACTAGGCCTTTGTGTTTTTTAAACTAGCCTAAAGTAAAGATTGTGAGGGACATTGCTAAGCCTAAAGAGCAACAAATATTGATCTTTCCCTTTTACTGACAGTCTAGTATAGTTGTGCTGATTTCTAGATCACACAACAAAAAATAAAGTACCCTTAATATAATTGGGAAATGGCTCAGATGATGAAGATAATGAAGAAGTGAAGATTAATTTTCCCAACATAATTGAGGTGTTTTGGCTAGCTTGAATAAAAATTGACAGAATTTGTAGTCTGTAGCTACCAATTTACCATGATAACGATAATTGTACACGACGTTTACAAAACAGTGATTTTAATATTTTATTTAAACCACTTTGTCCACTGCCAATTTCAATGAGGTTATTGGATGTTTATTTATTTGTTGCCATGGGCTGGTTTTGTTTTTCATAGAGGATTTCTGACGGATGAAATGCCTAAAGACTACAATCAATTTCTGAGTCCTTCTCATTGGCGTTTATTGTATTTGCAATAAATACAAAAACAATATTGTTTAGCTTTTAACAACATGTCTCCAATCTAGTGAGTAAAGCAGTCCTCTCCTATGTGATTTAGCTGTCCAGTCTGAATTAGAATGCCCTTTATAAAACTCTTCAACAGTTTGCGCTCTCATTGTACCAAACCTGCCAGGTCAAAATGACAAATAACTTCTGTGACTTAAAAACTAGCTAAGTTAGCAAAAGTAACGATTGTTGACTTAACATGAATCGTCTTACTAATTTTGTCTTTCCTTCTTGACTTTCTTTTGTAGAGTTGCGAAGCAGCTCATGTGGAAACCCAGGAGTTCCTCCCAAAGGGATACGCAATGGCACTCAGTTCAACGTTGGCGACAAGATCCGCTACCGATGTGTCACAGGCTACGTCCTGGACGGACATTCACTCCTCACCTGCGTGACCAGCACAGCTGGAGTGTCAGTGTGGGATTTTCCAGTGCCAATCTGCAGAGGTGAGATTTTCTTTTATTACTAAAAATTAAAAGGAATGTGGTTGTTTGATCCTATACCTACATTTTACTGCAGCTGTACAATATGGTTTGAAAGAGTACTTGATGTCATTTTACATTAGTGTTCCCCTAAGAAATTTAAAACGAGGGGGTGACGAGTTTATTCTGACCTTCTCTTATTAACTGCTAAGTGTTAATTGCTTTTTAATGATTGACAGATTGATGGTTATGAGATTGGCTGACATATTAGCTCCTCCTGTACTAATGCATGGCACAACCCTTCATTAGAGCAATAAATATATTTGCAATCAGATGGGATGGAAATGTTTTAATCATGTTGATGGAGATGATTGGAGATTCCATGGTTTAAAAGGTTAATTAAATATTTATCTCTGGGGGACAACTAGCTTGAATATATGAATGTTTTCAGCCATAGTTTTTGCAGCTTTTAGTCTATATTTGACTGATAATGAGTGGAACACTTTTAATCTCCTGTGGGATCATGTGTTCAGTCATTCGTGATGCATGCTGCTGACAGTTCAGCTTAGAAAGCACCATAGAATAAATTCCCAGCATGCCAACAATGTCCATACATGCAAACATTTAGATATTACATTGTGTTAAATCATAACATCAGTTAATGAGTGCATAAACAGCAGGAAAATTGAGGAAAATTGACTCTGCATTACTTTAGTTACAGTATTATTTTTGATGCAGATACAGAGTTATGTAAATGTTTTCATGTGGTTCCAGAGATGTAGAATAACCAGGAATCTGTGTTGTCAAGCTCTTTAACCAGGCCATAAAGTATGCAGAATGAGAAGAGACACTTCAGCATGATGATGATTTCTATCTGACAGCTGGTTGATGAATGATGGGCTACAGCTTTTTAAATCATGCAATTTATTCCTTTCTGTTTTTAAATGAGGCCCATTGTTCAGGACTGACCCAGAAAATCCTTTTCTGCGTTATCTGAAAGTTATTTTGAAATGAAGGTGTTCTAAGATATTTCTGAATGCTTTAGGGCTCGTGGATGGACAAGTCCATGTCCATTAAACATAGCCGTATGTAATCATCACATTTTAGATTAACTGAAATAAGTTAATTTTTTCACTGGAGTTAAATCTGCTTTAATTCAACTTTGAATTAAAGCTTTACTTACTGTCTATTCATTTTGGTTAGCATTTGATTTCATTGTTTATTTTATTTGAACTGTATTAAATCCTTTTCCATGCTGTGAAACTTAAATACAGAATGAGCCACAATTAAAAACGTGGACAACGCCGTAGGTTAACCTTGATATTTATTTTAAAAAAGCCATTTTTTCATTCTTCTCAGATATTATGATGAATTTCTTAGTGTGAAGAAAAGCAAAGTTTAGCAAGCAAATGTGATGTCAAATAGATGACATGATAAAAAAATGGTGGTTTTATTTTTCTGTAGCCTTCTGGGATATATTTCAATGGTAACATTCTTTACAGCTTAACATTAGTAACTATAACAAGGACAAACTTTACAAGGCATGGAAATTATCCCTGGCTTCAAAATGAAAAAAATTGGAAATTGGATCTGTAATTATTCTTTTTTCAAAAAAATTAAGACAGCTCTATTTGCTAAACCAAAATATTGCAAGTTTAGTGTATTGTTTAACAGATGAAAATATGAAAAAGTGGAAGTAATTTTTTTTTCTTTAAAAACAAACTGATTTTTGTAGCCATCAAACACTTTATTTGGCATTGTGGGAACACCACAATTATTAATTGATAAGCATCAAAAGATAAAAAAGCCAACAGAAAGATGAACAGGTAACTGGACATCAGCTGTGAATAGTTTTATTAGCATTAATGTTGCAGAATAGAACAGGTTGCTGCCCAACCCCATACTTTGAACTATTAGCTACATTCTGCTGTTTAGTAAAAAAATAAATAAAATAGATTTATGTTTTTTGTCTTAACTCTATATGCATCTGTTATGTGTCATTTTGGTTTTATTGGGGTACTAATCTGGTAATATTTAATTTTTGTCCTCTAGAATTTGAGTCACTTCACATTTATTACTTTTATGGATTAAGAATGTTAATGAATGGAAATGGTGTGTATTTCTAAAGTTTTGAGAAAATAAAATAGTTTTCTCAAAACTTTACTTTAGTCTCAAAACTAATTGAACATTTTGAAAAAATAGAATGCAGTTATTTGTGGGGATTGAATAGTTATAACCAATATAACTAATTACCTTCATCATTCATAGGAATACTCAAATAGTAAAAATAAAAAGTACAATAATACAAATGAAAATGAAATGATTGGTTTGCGGCTATAAAAGCAAAGAATGAAGGGAAAATGTAGCGATTGATACAAAACTGAGAGGTGATCTGACCCAGAAGTTTTTGAAATGCATTAAGCTTTGAAAATGTTTGAATTTTAAAAATATTCTCTGTTGTGCCTTTTGCTTTTTCTCAAAAGTCATGCGGTTATTCCCGTGAAAAGCAGGCCAAAGCCTCTTCTTATCCATTAATTTAATTGTTAGCTGCTGAGGCAGTTTATTTAGATGTACAAATTCTTCAAACTAGAGGTTAAGCTTCAAAAGGGTCAAAGATTTCTCTCATGTTAATATTTAATGGTGAGAAATGCCAATACCAGCAGAGCAAATGCAGGATTTCACTTCACAATCGAAAACACAGAACAATGAAAATAGCTTGGCATATGTTTGAAATATGGTGGGCTTAGAGGCTGGAGAAAGCTGATGTGAATTGTTCCTTTCCATTTAGGGATGTTTCTGGCCTCTGTTGCCACAGGCCAGAAACATCCCTTCATTCTAGTGCTGCACAGCCACTGCTTGAGTCATAATCTCTCAGCAATATCTGGGCCTGCTCCTCTATGCAGCCAGATGGTCCTTTGATCTTATTTTCTCCGAGATCCTCCCTTCTGCTCATCACTGATTGTTTTAAGGTGAATACACAGCAACACAAATCCTGTTCCCCCCCTCCAACTACCATCCTTGGTGGCAACAACTTTAATTGTTCTGGGGGAAGTTTGGTCCTGTCTTCTTTGGAGAATTGTTTTAATTCAGCCACCTTGGATCGTTTTAAAACATGTACAGCATCTAATTAGGATTTAGATCTAACTTTTGACTAGGGCACCCCTTCAACATTTTTTGAGCCAGTCAAAGGTGGACTTGCTTGTTTACTGGCTTGAAAGTTGAGCTAAGTTGTGAACAACACATATGATGGAGATAGAGGTGTAGGGAAAATAATATGGCAAAGTGTAACAAAATAATCCTAGACATATATCTTCCTTAATTTCTACTGCATAAGCATAGATTCTGTGAAATTTATGGAAGGGAGACATATTATAAGGGAAGAGAAAAATGACACAGTCAATGATGAATAGGAAAAAAAATGCACAAAGTAAAATTAATGGCTACAGTGCATTCCATCACACCTCCAAGAAGTCCATTTTGATCCCTTCTGTTGAAATTGTCTCTTGACATTCATTAAACTATGCAATGAAACTGCAAACAGGGGACAGGATGGTAACATGAGAAAAATGGTCCATTAATATGCTGTCATTTTGGCTGCCAGCCACACTTCAACAGAATAAGAAAATTAGGCTATAGGAATCCTTTGTTAAAAAATCAAAACATGCAGCTATGCCATTTGCTGCCTCAGTGATAGAAAAACTTTGCAAACATGCTCTGAGTTTGTTGCAGGTTCTTTTATGCTGAGATTGGCTAAGTAGCTGACTACTAGAAGCCAAAATTTGACTAAGGAGCTGAATTTTATACATTTGGTTCCATGTCCATTAACACTGATTGTAAGTTCAACAATGAGATGATGGCAATTTAGATAATTAAAATGTCATTCGTGAAACAGAACAATATTACACAATGTTATTGTGTAATTTCAATTGATCCTTTAATTTATTGGTATTCATTTAATTCTCCTGTTCTTTTCTTGAGGCTCATTTAAACTTCAGAAAGGGGAAAAAACCTGATGGCTGCTATAATGTAATGAGCCACAGCAATGAGCATGAAGCAATATAATTGTACCTCTGCACCCAATACAGACCTGTTCCCATTCTTCAACCTAACTGGTATTTGACATGACATGCTGCAGAGCAAATGAGAGACATTCTGTAGAAAGTGCCACTGCTTTACATTAACATGGGTATTATTACAAAGGAAAAACCTTAGGTAGTGTTGAAAATTATACATGAGTTCCTTCCTTTCTATCCTTGGGGGTGAATATTTCAAAGTAGAAAGACAAGTGGTGTATATCTGATCAAAGTCAAGGAGAGGGAGGTTTAATCCCTCCTCAAGTAGCATTAGATTGCTGATGCTGGGGATGTAAATGAGCTCAACTAAACCAGTCCTAATCCTCACACAATCTTTTTTCCTGACACCATTTTTTTAAGGCAGACCCTTCTTCGTTTTTAAATCCAGAGCATGCTCTATCGATTTGCTAAGGAACATATTGCCCAACATTCAGTGCCTCTGCTCTGTTGATAAACAATATTTGATAAAACTTTGCCTGAGATTTTATCATGTAACCTAGAACAACCTGCAAAGTCCTACTAGAGTGAAGGTATTTAGAATATTGTCACTGCAAAGCGTCTTTAAGTCTCTGCTAGCATTTTGCATCTCATAATTTATAATACTATGCATGGCTGCTTCTCCATGAAATAGACAAGAAACCTGTCTTGCTTCCTCTGCATAGTTATGAGTTGCTTTCTACTTCAAATCATTGCTCTAATTTTCAGAGCAATTTGTCTTCACCTGTAGACACATTGAGTCTACAGGTGATGGGTTTTTTTATGATCTTTCATGGGCATAAATACGTTTTTCTTTTTTATTATTTGCAAATCTTTAGCCTAGCTAGCAAATTATTGGATGAATGTTGTTGGTAAATACTGTGCTTGCACTAAGTGGGCTGTTAATTAGCACATGTTTTTACCACTTGGGCAATGTGTTGCCCTGTTGTAACCTTTAGGATAAGTTGTCTTTAAATCAGTTTACCTGTAACAAAAGCTTAATATACTCCCACGGATTAAAAAATAAAAAATGCTGTATCAACAGCTTTATTACTTTATTTTGACTAATTATGGGGAATAGCACAAAGCCACTGCAGAGATGCTATAAACACTGTGAAAACATTCTTTAAGCATTTTTCTGTGCTTTGTGCTATATAAATGTCTGGAGACCTTTTATGTATTTTCCTGGAGCATAAGGCCATTTTATAATACCAGGTTATCTTCAGTTAGTATAAAAAATACTGTATCTATCAAATATAACTTAAAATAAATTTTACTTTCAATTTGACACAATTTGAAATTGGCCTCTGTCTCTTTAAGAAGCTCCTGCTCTTTTCAACACTCCATCAAAACGATGATAAGAGTGACTTGCAAGATCAGAAAGATTTGTAAACACAATATGCTGCTAAATATGCTGAAGGTAGTATCTGCTTCAGAACTTCCTAATGAGGCAAAACTAATGGGCTACTTTAATGAGTGTTGAATGTGTTATCACCACTTCAACATCCTAAAACTTAGATTAAATCTCAACTTCAGTTTTAAGATGGATTTAGAAAAAACTAAATAAATGTATTAACATTTTTCTGATATTAGGACCACCTTAAAATTATATTAGTATGACCGGCTGGATTGGTCAGTGCTAGATCACTAACTTGATTCTTTCAAAGACTTTTTGGGATAAATCATTCTTTAGCATGTTTATTTTAGCACAGCTAGTTTCCTCAAAAATATTAATGTTCATTCAAATATCACTGCGCTGGATGAAAGCATCCACCTTTCATTGCAACACCGCTTTAACTAGACATTGCCAGGCATCATTAGTCACTCTGTCGAGTCTCCACTGGTCCCTAAATATAGGCTTGTCAGAATTACAAGACTGTGTTTATTCTGGTTTGCAACAAAATGCAACTCAAATAATATATTTCTGTTCATTTGACAACAAGACTGTATCTTATATAGAACACTGTTATCTATTTATGTAACTAATAAGCTTTTCACTTGTCATGTGGTCAAAAGTGGTGGCAGAATCAAAATCAAATCTCATTGGAGTAAGTAATAATCTGATCTTCAGTTCTTTGTTCTTAATTGCTAAAAACAGTCAAACATCTAAACTCTGTTACTTTTGAACAATGCCATTTAGAAGTAGGCAATTAGTGATTTGTGAAAATGTGCAGCATCAAATAAAGCGACGTTGAGAAAGAAAATGGCTAATTACATTCAATGTTTGCCAGGAACTCTTTCTGTTCTGACTTTTCCGCAGAATTTCACAATCATAAGGTGTTAACTTTGTGATTCAGCTTGTGAATGGAATAGAAGATTTTCCATCTAAGCAAAAAAAAAAAAAAAAAACCTTAGCTGGTGAAAATCACATTGCTGATTATAAAACTGTGGTTTATAAAACATGGTCATCGTACTATGACCATATGGAATACTGCTCTTTTTTTCTGGAGCCATTTTACAGCAGAAATTTTGACTTAATGTTATTAACCTAGAGTGTAGATTTATTCAAAAGAGCAGCTTTCCAACACTTTCTAAACCAGAAAGTTATTAAAATAGAAAGGAACCCTTATTAGTGGGACTTAAATCAAAATGTCTGTTTTGAAATGGATTTGTTTGATAAAATGCAGATTTATGAACATGCTGACTGTGTCTGATTGATGCTGCTCATATTCATACTATATTTGGGTGAGTCAGACCACAGCATTCCTGCCAGATATCTACAGCAGTTGCTGCGTGTCCTTCATTGATGCCCCCAAAGCAATTAACTTAGCTCAGATTTTGGTAAGAATAAAAAAACAACAACAACAAAAAACATTTTGTGTTTAATTAGACCATTTGTTTACCATTAATAAGCTATAGTCTTAGTTATTTTAATATAACTTTTTAAATGTTTGTACTCTCTACTGGTGAGTTAAAATGGACAGCCTCAAGTTTCTAGCTATTGTTTCAGCTTTGTATTATGGGGTTGCTCTTAACAAAAACAAAAAACTTTCAATCTAAATACCAAATTTGTTTCATATGGCTTTGTGTAATTAAACCAAATTTTGAATGTTGGATATTTTCTACAAAAAAAAAAACAAAAAACAAAAAAAAACAAATTCTGTTAACACAGCAGCTTCTTTATGTTGAATGGTTTCACTTTGTTTGCCTTCCCAAGATGGGCTATGCTGAGACATGTTGCATTCATTCACTTTAGAGTCTTGACATTCTTATGTTAATGGTCTGAAGGATTTCTCCTCAGAAAATCAAAGCACTTCGTCTGTCCTTGTGGTCCATATGTGGATAACAGCAAATCTTCTCACGAAATTCCTTCCCTACAAGCAGCCTTCATGTTTCTATCACCCTCATTGTTTGACTTGAAATTTTCTGTCTGTTTGGCTCCTCCCTTTTGGTTGTAAGTACTTCTGTCACTGCTGGCATTCACAATAAGCAATATCACAGAAATATGACTTCACTAAACCCAGTGTTCATTGCTGAGAACTGGGTACAGATGATGTAAGCTTCCTCAAGTCTGACGGTCTAAAATAACGTTAAAATTCAACAAGTCAATGTAGGTTAGAATATTTCCTCCAGCATTTCCTCCAGAGGAGTACTGTAAAAAAACACCTAACATGTAGAACTCAATATCTGCATATTGAAAGTTTTAAGGAATCTTGTATCTAAATGTTAGGTTTGTTTGGTGCATATCCAGTAGTGGAGGTAAATTTGAGTCACTTTCTAACAATATAACTAAACAAGATCTTTTATCAGGTAACTTGTCTTGTTTGTCTTGTTCACTTTTAATTTACTCTTTTATAAAACCCACACTTTTTTTTAACAGTTCTGTCAAACTTGCTTTTAAGTTTAATTTTATCTCAATTGACTTTAATAACTTATTAGTGTCTGTGATGTTATGTTGGGAATATTTTACAGCACTTAAAATCAGTTTAGTTTCACTTGATGCAAATTACTCTTCAAATCTCAGAGGACTATTTAATTTGTTGTTCTAAATGCATTGAGGGTTATTTACAGTATTTATTCTGAGTAAAATTTATATTGCAGAGTGTAGTGATTTGAATTAATTATTTATTTATTCACGTACACTGATGCTGCCAATCATCAACGCATGAGTTTGGACTAAGCCTGCCCTTGATACAAGTCACACATATCTTAGGCATTCATGTGTCAAACAGTATCGTTTTCTCATCTCTGCCTTTATCAGAAGGACTTTGATCCATTGTCATGCTTCTGCTAATGTCTCCAAAGACTCGGATCAAAGCAAATAAATGCTTTGCTCGTCTATTTTCTCCCTTCCCCCTCCCCATCTTCGCTTCAATTTCATACACCCACTTCCTTGTTTCTGGACCAGTCATTTAATGCACCATTGGGGAATACTTTAAGGCTGGCATCTCTGACAGCCCTGAGTGCAGCACTGAGCCATCAAAGGTTTTAGCTGGCACAGTCGAGTGTCACGTATTAGTCTTAAATGATGTGAAAACTGTGAAAGCCCTGCCATCATTAGGATTCCTCAGAGGGGAAAAAAACAGATACAGGGATGTATGGATGTGGTGACTTCTAGTAGAAAGAGTGAGAGGAAAGTGGAAAGGAATCTGGAGTGAAAGAGAGCAAGCCACTGTTAAGGTGGAGTGCATTAACATTCAGCTGACGTTCCACACTTCCCACATTGGATTTTTTTTTCGCCAGGATTATGAGATGTGTTTATCACATTTTGTTTGTTGCTAGAAACTTGACAGGTCATTGTGGAAAAAAAAAAAAAAAAATCAATTTCTAAAAAGGAAAAAAACAAGGGTTTGGGGGGTTGAGGTGAGGTATTTAAGACTTCCTTTTCAATTTGATTGCATTGAAGAAAACTGACAGAATTAAAGTTCAATTATTCGGTCAATTAATTTAATTGATTATATGTTCTCTTGTTAATTGACGGCGTTTGTGTTAATGGTTCTTGACACTATAAATAAGAGTAAGTGAAATTAATTTAGTTTTCTGTTAACAGTTGCGTAACAAACCAGGAAGTTGCATTACATACAGTGCTTCAAGACACTGCAATGCTTGATGAACAAAAATGCGTGTGGTTAGATTGTTTATATAGCTCCTAGTCCTGCTTTCACATGTCTTTTTTTTTTTCTTTGATCTGGATTTATTCAAGTGGACAGTTGCAGATGTTTTATGCCTGCAGGCTTTGATTTAAAGGTCGGAAATAACCCAGAGTAAATGTATCTGTTCTTCCCCGCCCTGTTCTTTTGTCTTGTTGACTGACAGCCGAGGACACGTGTGGTGGCACCCTGAGGGGCTCCAGCGGGCTCATCTCCAGCTTCGATCTCCCCAGCGGTGAATCCCCTGGCACGGCCGGAGGGGGTGGTGCCGGAGGCCTGGGCAGCAGCAGGGAATGTAAGTGGACCATACTGGCTGATCCGGGCGACACCATCTCTCTGGTGTTCACAGAATTTCAGATGGAGGAGAAGTCGGATTATCTGGAAATAGAAGGCTCCAAACAGCCAACCATCTGGTGAGTTGACCTCGGAGGAGGAGGGAGGGTGGTTGGGACACAGTTGTATTGCTGAAGTTGAGAATTCAAGTATTTTTATTATGTGTGGTTCAGAGCAGGCAGTATGTTCGCGTAGTGTTGACATGGTGTGGAAATGAAAAGCACAGCCAGTGACATAAGGTTATGGATGTGTCTGATATGTTTTCAACATTTCTTGCAGAAAGACTTTCTAGAAAACATCATTTTTGTTTGGTGAAAGCAAATATTTGACATTTTTTAGACGTGTATAAACAAGAAAAAGCATGTTTTTAACATGCTGTGAAAAAAAAATCTAAATTTCATAAACAAATTTATTACTACCTCTGTCAGAATGTTTTAAATTCTCAAAATTAATTTTGTATTACAGAAGCATCATCTCACTCTGAGAAAAAGGGTAACTAGATTCTTATAAAATCTGACCTTTTAGTTGGAAACCAATCACATAATGAAGTTTGAATACCATTTTATAATCCCTTTAAAAATGTAATCGAAGGGTTTCATTAATTAAAACTAGTTTTAAAGAACTTCTAATTATTAATCCAGGATTTTATTTTGTCAATATGAGGCCAATTACTTATAGAATTGAGCTAAGGGGTTTGATGAGGAGACCCCTTTATTTTACCACCACACGTTGAGCAGGATAATAATGGAGGTATAAAAAAAATCGACACTCTGAGACAAAGGACTGCAGTAAAAGTGACATTTTGTCTCCATAAGAACCATGAGAAGCTATGTATAAGCCAAGCAGTTGTTCATGACAAGTGCAAGAAAAATCTTATTATGCTCTGCCCCTACAAACATATCTGTTGAGTCTGCTAAACTCCACTGGATACTTAAGTTGATCTAAGCAGGGGGTTTGTTTGGCTTTATAGAAACACTCCAGGTGAAATGGGAGGAATATGTGGAAAATCACTTCATGCTCACTGTCAATTTTGATGGAGGCTCAGTGATGATGCGAGTCTGTTTCTCCCTGAAGACCAAATTTGGAGTGCTCAGCATTATTAACGATGATCATCCAAAAGATGCAGTCAAAGCAACACAGAAATGGCTCACCAGACATATGCTTAGCTTTCTTCCACGGTCATCTCGGTTCACAAACCCATCAACAAATGTTCAAAAGCTCCTAGCTGTAACCTGGACAAAGTGCTGAGTTGTAGACAAAAGTAGATTGTATGTATTTAAAAAAGCTTAACAAGCAGTTAATTTTTTAACATGGCATTTTTTAGAGAGTAAGAGTCTCTTATGTAATTGTGAGATTGATTATGCTACTGCATAAAGATGAATTGATTTTAAACATTTTAGACTTTTTTTTACCAGGGCTGTCAACATATTTATGAATTATTTTGTCACTTGCCTTTATATAATTTTACTTAAGTTGCAAACCCAACCCTTTTGCAATTTTTTCCTTATAGAATAATGGTAATAATAAAAAAAAAACAGCTAAAATTTAAGGATTTTCTGAAAACTGTCCACCAAAACTATACTTTACCAGGGTTCAAATGACTAAATACAAGCATGGATTTGAACATGCACAAGCTTCTCTTTTCTCCTCCACAAGGAGAGCAAACTATACTTGCAAGCCTTTATGAGATTTTAAATAGCCTATAAATAGCCTAATACAGCCTGAAAGAAACACAGCTGCAGCAGTCAAAGTCGGGAAGGAATGCTTGCATGCCTAAATTGGTAAGCTAAAATCAAGAGATGTCCCCGAATTTAAAAGTGTGGGAGCTTATTTTATTAAATTAATCTGTTGCAGGGATATTCTTAAGACATGCATAACTATTATTTAATATGTTAAAGACTTTTGGTAACTCCACAGTTTTATTGTGTTTTATTGTTCGTGGAGCTGTATCTATCGTTTAGCCATGTAAAATATTTGAGAATAAAGCTAAATTATTATTTTCAACAAAAAAAATGTAGGTTGAAATATTATAAAATAAAAACACATGTTTTTTGTTATCCATGTCAGCTCTCATTTCTTTTGAGATGAAGATGGGTTTGGACAGTCTAACCTTTAAGCTTAAGTAGACATGTTTTTATCCTCTACACATCAAAGTCTCTCAGCTCCCCATCTTCCCAATAAATCATTGTTTTTTGG
This sequence comes from Poecilia mexicana, assembly GCF_051168715.1. NCBI lineage: Eukaryota > Metazoa > Chordata > Actinopteri > Cyprinodontiformes > Poeciliidae > Poecilia > Poecilia mexicana. The sequence goes on along the minus strand of NW_028263385.1, from coordinate 23,665,810 downwards.
AATGTGCTGATTGTTTATTATGGATCTTAAATAATTTCTTCTTCAGAGCAGGGATAAAAAAAATGCTAATTGCATTCTTTAATACATTTTCACTGACAATGTGTTGCCTAAAACATTGTAAACGTGCCTCTGGTGTCTGCTTGATTTATGCAAATTTATAGAGAACAATTAAGCATTTTAAATTATGCCAAAATCATTGGCAGATTTCTTTCAAAGGCAGCCTTCATGTACGCATATATCTTGCTTTCTGAAATAAATTTCTGCACCTACTCCACAATGGGTTTAACTCCTAACTTTGGGTTAAGCTTATCCTTCTGCTTTGGGTTTTGTTTGAATATGAGCATCTGCCTGGAGTTTGGGATCCTCCTGGCCATTAATTATAATTCAGCCAACAGAAGCTCTAATCAATCATAACGGCAGAAGGGCTGTTGTCCCTGAGAGTTGTCTCTCATAGTCAGATGGAGGGAGAGAGAGAGAAGCAGGCACTGTGTCAGTGAGAGACTGAATCTAACGGAGAGATGCTGTGAGTGTGGTGATGACTGCTAAGTATTGCATGTTGACATGACTAAGAAGAGTGTGATGCAGAATTCATGTGGGACCGGACCACACTGATGTGGATTGGCAGTCTCTAGATGACCCTTTTCTCATAAGTGTATTGGCACTGGAATGAACAGTTTTAATGTTATAAATACTGTTACATTTTACATATTCAGATAATCATTGTCAGAAGCTTCTGATTACACTTATTTAGTTGCTCTAAAACCCTATTAATATTTAATAAAATTATATTTCTGTGTTTGCTTAAATCGTGATGTGATCGACTATTGACATGCATGTTGCCGGGTGGAAAGACATGTTAAATATGTTTAAACGTACAGAAATGAAGGAGATTTTTAAACTGAAAGTCCTGTTAGGTCTTTGAAGTGATGCTCCCCAGTTTTCCACAGTGTCTGTGACTGTAGGGATGAATGGTGTAGAATCCAGTGTTCTGATATGCCAGGAGGGAAAACATTACTTCTGCTGCTACAATTCAGCATCATCTACAATTAAGCATCATCTTTTATCATTTTTTTGTTTCAAAATATTTTAGTATGAACTTATAATCAGAAAATGAAGGTTTAGTGGTCAAAGAGTGCCCCCAAGTGCTCGCGTATTGTTTTCCCTGAACTGTTCAGAAAGTGGGTGGAGTTCTGGATGTGGAATAAAATAAATCTTCATCTGTGCAGACAAAGGGTTTGCTTAGCATACAATGAGATCAATGTTATTTGTCATTGCTAGAATAGTCAAGTAGCGCAGGTGTTCATTGACTTGCAGTTGTGCATGTTTGCAGTATATGTGACGCTCATGCTGCAAAATGTCTGGCAACCTGGTTTAGCTGGAGAACAAACTGTGTGCCACAGTGTGAAATGCACAAAAAAACTAATGCTTTAGTCTTTTCTGAGTATTTAAGTCATTGATGTCCATGTGGAACATAACATAAATGTTGTAAGTATTTTGGAAAACACAATAAACCGGATAAAAATTTAATTAAAAAGTAGTGGAAAGTCAACTGTTGCAGTTTTTATGTAAAAACCTGGTACTTTTGCATTAGGGAAAACTTTAGTCTTTAGTAAGGCTAAAGTTGCAGGTTGAGGTGTTTTTTTTTTTTTTTAACAAATAAAGATGTTACACATTATGTCTATTGATCAGGTACACAGGTTTAACATCCAGCACTTTAGTGAGCGAGTTTTTTTCCTTTCTGTAGCACCGTGCACTGCGCCTCATGTGATACTCCAGATAGATTTTACTGTACGCCCCTAAATGTCATAGGCTGTTAGACATAGTTTTCCTTTTAAGCCCTACGGTTCCCAAAGGATTCTATGAGCCCAAGTGCATTGTGGCCTGCACTTTAGAGAAATGGCTTCTACTTTTCCCAGGAAACAGACAAGCAAACAAGCCCAATTCAGGAAACCTGAATCCCTCATAGCTTTTGTTCTCTCTCTGTTTATGAATGTGTCTGACTGCATACAAGGCCGTAGGACTGCTAAGCATTCAAACACCGTAATGTATAGCACCAGCTGCAGGCAGAGACGAGCCAACTGTCAATTTAGCCTTGAGGTTTACAGCTGCTTAACAGTGATAGACAGTCTGGAACCATACACTCTGTCAGATTTATCGTTGCTTTTTATCCTTTTCAGGAAAATAAACTTAAAATGTGATCCACTTTGCCTTGTGGAGATAAGGATATCGGCGTAAGCCACGTGAACACAGGAGGAATTGATTTCAAATTATGAAACATTTAAAGCAGAATATATATATATTTTTTGATGGAGTTGAAAGTGCTGTAAAGTGCCGCCAAACCTTCCAGTATGCATAAGAAGAAATAAATAGGCGAACTAGGTATTACCCAATGTTAACTTCTTTCCAGAAAGTGTTTGATGGTATTATTTACACAACTAAAATCTAGCACCAGGGGACATGGATTTATTTTTTTGCTGACTCATCTGTGCATTTAGCTGCCTTTTCTTTCTATCAACTGAAATTTTTTTTATCAGATCTTGCCAAATGAGTTTTATTGATTTTACTGTTGCCAAGGTGTTGAAGGTTGATCTGAGGCTCCACATCAATCTCTTTGAAAGCAGTTTGAAAAAAAAAAAAAAGAAAAAAAAAACTTTTGTAACAAAAACCTTCTCTGGATAGGTTGAGAGGAAAAAAAAAAACAATGTTATTGTGTTGACCTTTAATATGATTGTTCACTTCTGTTCACAAAGGGCAAAAACAACAAGCAGTAAATCACATGTCAGTCATTATTTCAAATATCTGCACCATGCTTAAAACCTTGAAGGCATTGCAAATATCTGAAACATTTTTTTGTTGTTGCTTATAACAAGAATTTCAACCAGAAAATGTAATTATTTGGTACGTCTTTTCTCTAGTTGTCTATCGACCTCATTTTTCACCTCCGGTCAGGATTCAGTCTCTTGCAGATGTTTCCAATTACTTAGTGTATCATTTTTGGATGCTATAAACATATTCAGGCAGCTAGCTTTGGAATTGATTGTCTCCACAGCAGACAATATTTTGCTCGGCTCAATAATTATGAACAGTCCTATTCCAACAGCGCAGCTAAAAGATTGCTAGAGTTAGATTGCAATATTCAAAGGTTATGTAGAGCAAGAAGTGTCTTGCAGCTAAATTACCAACTTCAGTTAAATTATTATGCACGTTAGATTGCATTTCTTTGCTCTGGGACTTTTTATTGATCTTCCAAGGCAAAGTAAGATCCATCAAATTGTCTTTAAACGGCATGCCTAACAGGTTACAGTCTGGGTAAAATTGAGCTTCTGTTCTAATGAAGGGATGTGAATTGAGAATTGACTCAGGTGTTTCATATGAGCAATAAATGTAAGGAGTGTCTAGGAATCCACAGGCTTCTCAATGTCCTCTACAGTCACTGTGTTGGCCAACTAGCATCCACTGAGCGGTAATATTATACCTTCTAGGAAGAAGTGGGAGCAGCTGAAGTGATGTAGAACTCAGCCTTTATTATTACATAACAACTTAACCCAATTAATCCCTGCTTTAATTCCTGCTGACAGATTAAATGTCTGACATGGAAGGAAAAGTGTGTCCTAATTAATTTTGATTTTTACAGGGTTCTTAAACAGTCTTAAAAAGTCAAGACACGTTTGGTTTTCTTCAATTAGTGTGGCGTCTGGAAATCTGAAAAAAAAGTTTTTAGCTGTCTTCACTCATTCCTTTCTCTAAAAGACCAAAATCTGAATTTCTAAAAAGAAATGCTACATTTTTATCTATATTTAAATAACATGCATTTTGTTAAATTTACCACATTACTATTCAGTGTATGTATTTCTGGCATTACTTTTTTTTTTGGTTTTCTAGAAAAACCACAGATGCCCTGAAATTCACTGGCTTTTGTTTTTATTATTTATGGATTTTTATGGATTATTCAAATCCAGGTTCTTTACCTGTCAGTTTGGACTTTACTGTATCTAGACCCTTGCAGGTTGTTCAAATGCCATAGTTTTCAAAATGATATTTGTACTTTTTATTTTTTTTTACAAATAAAATTATGTTCTTAAAGATCAAAATAATCTGAATTCATCAAAGTATCCTAATTTGAGAATATATTTTGAAATCGAACTGATGTCAGTTGCTGCAGATGGTTAAAGATCACTGCAAAAGCAAGAGAGCGTGAACATCTTTTTGTCAAATCTGTCTGATTTGTGGAACACAATTAAAAAAATTAATTTCCAAAAAAACTGACTTTTACTTTTCTTCAGTGTCCAGAATGTTTTAACAACCATCTGAAAACTCTAGAAAATTGGTAAATACAGCTAAGCCCCAAATAATTCATACCCATGACAGATTTAGGAGTAAAATAATCTTGATTTACAAGCATATTTTCTGTGAATAATGTTTTGGAGAGACCAGAAGAAAGAAAAACCTGTGGAGGCAGCTAAAGATTAGGGTGTTGACCAAAAGGCCTTCCAACCTCAATGAATTCAACAACATAAGTCATTAAAACATCTTTGAAAACATGCATAAAGCATGTGTGACCCTCTTGCTTTTAATACTGGTCATCCTTCTACATTGTTTTATTTTTTATTTTTTAAAATATATCTGCCTCAGAAGCATATTTCGTGATTGAACTCAAATACTTTCAGAGTTGAATCTTCCAAGGATAAGAATCAGTTTGGACTTTACTGTATCTAGACCCTCTGCCGCTGTCAAAACCAGAGACGCCAAATCTGTCAGCTTATTCCTGAGGTTTCAGATGCTCTAAAATCAGTAAACACTCCTGAGTGCAATAAAACTTCTTCAGTGTCTGAAGAAATGCAACATTTCTCATGTTTAATTTTGTCCTTGCTTACATTTAAAAAAAATGCTAAAACGTACTATGTGGACTCAAAATATTGAACACTTTTTTTGCGTGGACTCTCAATGTGAGCATATTTATATTCCTTTGTGTCAATACTAAGACAGCAGCTACATATAGAGGTAGGCCTTCTTTTTATTATTGCAGGTGTTCTGCAACCAATATCAATGCCTGGCATATTTTATCACTGTGCACCTCGTTGTTTTTACAGGGAGATTTTCTCACTTTGATGCCTATCATGCCTTTTGGTGTTATTACACCCTTGCTTGTCATTGACAGATGATCGTGGTTTCCTTTCTCCAACACGTTTCCTTTGTGAAAAAAATATAGCTTTGAATTCAACCCATCACTTCCTTCTTGGGGTATAATCAGTGGGTCTCTTGGATGGAAGCAGCTCTATTCTATTGATTCCTTATCATTAAGACCTCTGAAAGAAGATGTCTTGTGAAAATTTAGTCTTTATTGCAGCAAACTTGAATGCAGTTTTTCTTCCTATAGCTACAGACCAGTGGCTGATTTTTATTATGCATGTATATTGTAGCAATATTAGCATTTTATCAATTACACATTGAGAAAAAAGGTCAAATTTATGTGAAAATTGATTACCTTTACATTCCCCTTTAGGAAGTGCCATTTCCATCATTTGTGATGGATAATGTGAACTTAAAACCTGATAATCAAAAATTATATTTAGGTCAGCAACTCAATAGAAATCTGGCATGCATTACTTTGTAGATAACCCCAGTTCCTCTCTGAGATGGTAGATTAAAATCCCAGCGAGAGAGATTTAAAATAAAACAAGAAGACATCAAAAGGAAGATGGCATGATTTTTCTAGAATTTGCCATACCCACCGACTGTACAAGTCCCCACATTCTCTCACTATTCCCACCAATCATGGCACTCGTCTTTCCTTTTCTCTAAATGCCACTTTCTATTCTTCATTTCCACCAGTTTGCTTGTCTCTTTGTCCCTGAGGTAAGAAAGAGGTAGTAAAGAGAGAGAAAATGCCAAAGAAACTGCATCAAACACATTTAGCATACAACTGCAAATGCCTAAATACATACCATAAAAGTTAAGTAAAGACACGTACACACCCTGATGAGATGTTTTATGTATTTATTTTTGTGTGTGTGCCATTTTGGAAACACAAGACTCATGAGAGTCAACATCACTAATGGCCCTCCTATGATGTGTGTGAAGCATCTTTTTAAACTGTACAATGACATTGTTGTTCTATTGACTGTAGTATGACAAGACGTATTGTAAGGATTTGAAGGCAATAAAAAAGCTTGTTAGCCCACCATACGAGAAGGCCCTTGGCAGCTTTAAACCTCGGAGATAATAGAGCATTTCCTGATCCTGCACCACACACTGTAAAGAAGCAGGGAGAAAAACTGAGCGCTCTTTAAGTCACACAGAGTTGTTTTGACAAACTGTTAAGACACGTTTAGTGACAAACCAACTTAGACTCAACACAAGGTGTTTTTCCTGTTTGGAATACTAACACAGTTACTGGATAAAAACAATGTCTGCATGCATTTGTCAATGATATCTCCTTAATAATGATGAGCAACTTCAATAATTTACCCCCCCAAAAAGAGAGAGGTATAACCTCATTTGTTTTTTTTTTTAATTGTTGTAGTTTACACAGCTTTGCAAAAGTGAAATTTTAGGTGGACAGAAAATCTTTCAGAAAAACTGGAATTTTTTGAGGGTTGTTTTCTTGTCTTGTTTTTCAGCAGCCTTCCTGCCTGAACTAGTAATTTGGGGATTCATGTAACTTTTGAGATTTTACACAGGCAAAAGAAAAATTGAGCTATATAACGATAAACTTTATTTGGCAGATCATATCTTTTCAATGTTATTACATTTGATTTGTTCCTGTTCACATACATCAAATTATTATACTAAATATATACAAAACAATATAATTAACATTTTCTCAGTGTCTAAGCCATTAAGCTGCTTGTCTTTGCCCAGACTAACTTCATGATACAATAAAAAAATACAAGTTGAGCATGTTTTCTTGTTCTAATAATTTTTATCAGTATGATGTGTGCTCATTTTTACAATATTCATATATTTGGAGAGCATAAGTTTTTTTTTTTGTGTCAAACTGACAAATGTATATTGTACTAACTGAAAATGCATTGTTAAAACAATATATTACACATACTAGAAAATACATTTTTTATCTTGAACTATGATAGCCTTTTTTATTTGCATAAACTACCTTGGCATCCTGTGTGGATTGTTTTTAAACATCCATCCATTTTCTTTACACCTTTGTCCCTTAATGGGGTCGGGAGGGTTGCTGGTGCCTGTCTCCAGCCAACGTTCCAGGCGAGAGGCGGGGTTCACCCTGGACAGGTCGCCAGTCTGTCACAATTGTTTTTAACCATTCCCTTAATTTGAACAGGTCTGGTGATGGAGTAAAACTGAAGCAGATAATCACATGGCTATGACTCAAATTCAAGTATATGACATGTTCTGTTATAAATGATTTTCACTTTCAGGCTGACTGGAAAGAATATTCCAGCTTCCGTCATCAGCAACAAAAACTGGCTGCGACTGCACTTTGTAACAGAGAGCAACCACCGCCATCGAGGCTTCAGGGCTCAGTATCAAGGTAAAACACAGTTACTTCATTAGCACACTGTAACAAAAGCCCCCCTCCTTGATCAGGAAGGATCATCGCAGAAAAAAGAAACACTCTGAAGGCTAATTACAAAACATGTTTTTGATCTTTAACTGAATATTAAACAGTTTGATTAACACCCTTTGTTGAGGGCATGCAGGATTTTTTTTCTGCCTCAGACTAAGATCGTCTTAATCAAATATTTGTTTAGTAGATACTGTATTCACCCTCTGGAAAATCCAACTTTATGAGCTCTATAATCCATTGCCCTGATATTTTTCTTGGCATGACTTTACAGTGTATGTACTACATGTGCTTGCAAAGCCTGGCCCCTAAAGTAGATATGAAACTATAAACTATAATGAATGCCTGGTAAATGTGCAACAACATGCTGTAAACCTAGGAGTTAAAACACCTTGGTGTATCCTGCCAAAGCATTTTTTTTCATCTGAGAAAACATATAATTTCAGATTGCAGAGATGAGCTTTTCACATTTCAATAAAAAGCCTAACCACCATTCTGTTTTGTATGTGCAGTGGTGAGACCTTGTCCTAGCACTTTTAAATTCAGATCCCTTTGTTTTAGTTTAATACACCATTTATTGCTGCTAGCCAGTTGTTGGATGATGACCTCCACTTGCATTGTTTAGCTTTTGTCTCCAGTGTCCCCTGCTGTCTTTGATTAGACCTCATTAAGATACATATTGTAGCCGTCGTTGGCATACTCTTTTATTCACCATGTTATGTCCCTTAAATAATTAATCTGATCTTTCCAATCAGTTATTATCCATTGTTTATACAAAATGACAAAAAGAAGAATAAGAAGGAAAATAATCAAACAAAAAACGAAACTTTAATTTTAGAATTGCCAATGCAATAACTAAAAAAATATGCTCAGAATTAGTAGTTTGACTTTGATGTTTGCAAGACCAAGTGTTTTGAAGAGAAAGAAACATTGGTACTGTATCTTCTCACATCTAATACTGTAACTTCTTTTATCTAATGAACTCTTTCCATTGCTTTCAACCAGTGAAAAGCTCTGGAGAGCTTAAATCCAGAGGGGTAAAAGTATTACCAGGAAAGGACAACACTAACAAACTGTCTTTGAGTAAGTCTTTTATTTGTCTTATGAAACTGTCGTCATTGTTTGGATTTTTTTTCTTTTTTTTTATGTAGTGCTTTTATTTCCGGGTCTTTGTTTCTTTCTGTCTCTTTCTTTGCTGCATCGTTTGGTAAAGGAATTAAGCTACAGTACTAGATTTTGCAGAAGTGCAGTCTCTTTTTCTTTCTTATGACCCATTTTCCCATGCTGTCCTGGACTTATTGTCCTGATAAAAATGAAGTCAACTAAATCAGTCCCAGTTATGTACATTGCACCAGGAGGGTAAACTGGACTAAACTCTGCCTTGTTTCACTTCATAAATATGAAAGCGATACACATGACTTATGTGTGGCATACACATACACACACAGCACCAGTCAAGGATGAGTGACCACTCCCTTGTCAGGTGATTTGTGTACTCTTCAGACAAAACAGAATGCATTGTAATAGCTTGCAGAGCTCAGTCATTAACATAAATCTGGAGCACTATTCCCTTTAACTCAGTGGAGTGCTAAAGACTTGGATGATAACAGGTTGTAATCTTTATTACCTTATGCATCATAGATTCAGCACTCCATGGAAACATGAATAATGCAGAGGGCTGTAATCCTCTCCATGAAGACAATGCTGTATATCATTAAAATACAAAGAGGAAATGCTTCATATGCTTTGTGGATTTATTGCCCATAATTGAACCCACAAATGCACCACAACCTGTAAAAATTAGGTTCAAAGCTGATCAACTTCATTTTTAAGTGGAAAAAATTTACTTTATCGAGTTTAGCGTACTTCACAATATTAAAGTTCTTATTACAAAGGTAATAATTCCTCCCAAACATTCTCTTTTTGACTCACTGCAGCAACAAACCTCAATGCCTTTTATTAGACCATTTTGTGGCAGTTCAGTCCAAAATAGTACTAACTTGTTAAGTGAAAAGAGAGCAATATGCTTTTAAAAATGTACAAAAATGTCTGAAAGGAATGTCATGCATATGTATTCAGCCCCCTTCCACTTTGAATAATTTAAATGAATACATGCTTTTCCATATAAACCATTCTATTGTAGGTTTTACTGTTCTCAGGACAGTGTCCTGCTAGAAGGTGAACATTTGTCCCTGCCTGAAGTTGTTTGCAGCCTCTAAAGCCAGGCATTTTCCATTCAATTTATAAAAGAAAAAAAAAGAAAGAAATTGTCACACTGTGACAGTGTAATTTAGTAGCATCACCTGTCACACTGCACAATGGAAAATGCCAGACTTTGCAACTTGTTGCTGCAGCAGAATCATTAGTACCAGCATTAGAAAGGCTCGACAGACATATCAGCCCAGAAAGGATTGAACTACAAGCCACTAGTGTTAGTTATTGTTGGAGGCCGATGCTTAACAGATGGAGGCGAAAGAAGGGAGAGCAACTGCAGAAACGCTTATGGCTGGGCAAGAAAGGATAATAATAGCACATCTGATGCCGCAGCAGTAACAGTACGTGATTTTCCCTGAAAAGTTCTGACCCTGCTTGACATTTGTCGTAGGTCATCCTTTCTCAAGGGAGCGCTGAATCGGCCGTCATGCTGCTGTCATTTTGAAATGACAACAGACCACCTATTCAAACTCCCAAACAGAGATTTTCTTCCATGAACAAAGATTTTATCTAAGCTGACTGTTAATCTTTGATTACTACTCTGTGTCAGCCCAGATAATAGATAAAGCTTAATTGTGCTTCAAACTTTAACTCTTATTCAATAGTATGAGAGTAAAAGGGATGCTGGCAAATAAATACATTTTTAGATTTTAGTCTTTTAAAAAGCTAAAAGACTAAATGTCTTGAGTAGCTGTATGACTGCTGATCAATATGTGATGAATTTTGTGAGTTTAATTCAACTAGATTTATTATCTTAATTTTGGGAGATATTAACTGGTCACCAATCATAACATCCACAAACATTTTACGTTGTTTATCTGTCTCACCCACCCGACCACCTTAATATCCTCTGTCTAAAACAAATTCTCAATGGCTTTTCCCAGTTAACCTCATAATTATGTTTAAAAAGTGTGACCGAGTGGGTTTTGTTTCTTCCCACAATCAATAACTCAAGGTTATTTAATCCCTTCTGGGCACTGATAGATTTTCCTTTGTTTTGATAGCTCAGGTGAAATTGTTTTATTTTAACTCGGCACTGGCTCCATCCTCAAAAAGTTGTGAATTCAGCACAATCCTATGAAACACATAATGAAACATCTCTTGCATTCAGAGGAGAGGTCAAATAGAAAAAAAATATATATATACCTTCAATGTGTTTTTTTTTTCATGGAAATTGCTTTTTTTTCTGAAAGTATAGAGTCTAAGGGAATCAAAGTGCCTCACATGCCCCATTCTTGGTCCTTTTCCCTGTTTAGTGAATGAAGGGGGGATCAAACAAGTGTCTAATTACTGTCCTGACCCAGGGGAGCCGGAGAATGGCAAACGGATTGGTTCTGACTTCAGGTTAGTCGACGTTTTTTACCTGAAGCAAACAAGCTACGATGTGGACAGTCAAAAGAGGCTAATAAGGATACAGGAGCTATTATTGGCATTATAATTAGCATGACTCCGTCCAGTCTCTTGCTAACCGTGTTAGCCTAAAATGTTTACGAAATGCCTTTTTTAATTATAAAGCAGTAAATGCTTGATCCTGTCGTCTTCTATAGGTGTGTAGATATACACTCTGTAAATGACAGGCACTTGTGATGTAAAACAAACAAAAAAAACAATGAGAGCATGTTAAATTGGCTTGAAACATTTTTGTACTTTTAATTTACAAATACAATAAAAAATAAATAAAAGATGCAATAATCCAGCTGCGTAAAAGTGCACACCCTTAAGATTTTGAGGTACCTCTCAGTGTCCATGAACGCAAGTCGTTTTTTTCTGGCACACATGCACAAACTGCTTATAGCTCTGCTCAACACCTTCCTTATTCTTGGAGATGAAAAGTTTCCACCAAAGCATCTTTAGGGTGGCGAGGTTGTGACAGTGAGCTGGTCTAAAAGGGTCGGCTCACAGGAGGAGAAGAAGAAAGTAGCTGAAGCGAATGAATGAGGTGAATACTCATCAGAAGAACAAAGCAGTTTTTGTGTCATTGTTCCACATAAGAGATAAAAGTTCCACACTGGACAAAACAACACATTTCTCCTTACTGTGTTTTTTAAAACCAAGTGCTGCTGTGGTTGTTTTTCTCTCTCTCTCTCTCTCTCTCTCTCTCTCTCTCTCTCTCTCTTTATTTTTCTTTTGCTTTTAAATGTTTACTGAGGTCTCAGATTCTGATGGTATCTCGTTAGGAAACCGCAGATTTTCTGAATCCATTTCAAAACCTATAATTTCTTCTTATCACGTCATTTTTACTTGGATTTGGACGTATAGTTAGATTTACAGTGATGGTGAATAGTTGAACAGTTCTTTATTTTTCTAGCAGCTCACTAAAGGTTTCTGTTTAAAACTGATTAATATTTTGAACTGTTCATAATTTAAGCTATCTTAATAAAAATAACAGTTTGTTCTGACTAAAATTAACTGGCATTGGGTGATTGTGTTGCAGCTCTGTGTTTTGTGTCAAACATATTACCTTGGAATTGTCACCTGTACTGTTTTTAGCTTTTTTTTCCAGAACCAGTCAGGCCTGTGAGTTTGCATTGGATGGAATGCTTTTGTTTTGCAGCCAAACTCATCAGTCCAGAAATCCAAAATTACAGGAGATTGTCACTTGCCAGTAAATATAAAACATTCCTGCAGCTTTTTTAGTGTTTTTGTTGGCCTCTTGGATGTCTCTCCGAAGTCTCCACTCTCATCCTTTGGGAAAGTTTGTAAAATATAATGTAAATGTATTAACTGTTAAGTATATTTAAACTCTTAATACTTCACAACCTGTATGCAAGTTATGGTTTTAGTTAGAGCTGAAAGGAAAATCGTACTTGGACAACTTACTTTTACTTCTCTACAAGTAATGGCAGTGGTGAATAAAAAAAAAAAGTAAAAAAAAAAAAAGACGTGCTGCCAAATTTGAATCTAAATATTTTTAAAGTTTAGTTGGGTGTGCACGTTTATGCAGAAACAGAATTGGAGCGTCATATTATTTAATAATTTTTCTCCCAGTTAATTTATTTGCTTTTCACTTAAACTGTCCCAGGACAGATGTGAGATTTTAAGTAGTACGTTTAGAAATATTTCAATAAAGTCAACTGTTTGTACATGGTAAAAACCTAAAATGTTATGAGGCGGTATGTACACTTTGGAGAGCTGCTGGATGTGCTCTCAGAAGACATTGCTGCAGTGACTGTATATGTCATTATCTGTGAGTGACATGAGATAAATAATAAATTAATTTTTTTTAATCAGCCGTCATCTTTGGAAAATTGATTGCCTTTCTCAGGTGTTAATGGTATCTGTTATCTTTTCAGCATCGGAGCAACTGCTCAATTTACCTGTGACGATGACCATGTGCTGCAGGGCTCTAAAACGATTACCTGCCAGCGCATAGCTGAAGTCTTTGCTGCGTGGAGCGACCACAGGCCCGTCTGCAAGGGTGAGCGTGGCTTTTCAAAGAGCTAATAAAACAGTTTGATTAAGGCAGTGCCTCTGGTTATAAGCTCTATGCAGATAGAGGAAAGTTCATTTCTGGTAATTATGCATGAAAGCCTCTGTTGCTGCACTCTTCCATTCCAAAATGCTTTATCCTGGTTTTCTGTGTTTCATATTACCTGGAGCACCCTTTAGAATTTGATTAATGGAAGTACAGCTAATAGGCCCTTTCTCTACTTGTGCAAACAATACATTATCCCTCAGTCATATTACAATGCAGAAGGCTGCAGTCTCTTACTTGGACATCATTTCCTTCAATATTTACACTGGGTTTGAAGAGGATTCTGGGTTCTTTAGCATATTACATTGGATGATTGATAATGTAGATACAAATAATAAAAGATTGAGTTCATGCTGAGAAGCATCAGTGCTCATGTGAATATGCACAAAGCTGAGCTGACAAGTTGTTCCAGGCATCTTGGAGAGATGTCTGAATTGGAAGATTTAAGGATTTTTTACCCCCCCCTCCTTGTAATCACAGACAGGCGAAACTCCGTTCAGGGCTCTTTTGGGGCTATAATATCTGTTGCAGAGATCCTTGTTCTTTCAGTCACTAAAGATGTTTCTTCATGATCCTGTTTGTGTATTTGGAGACACTGTTGAGCAGCAAACAATGTCTTCGGGAATGATCAGAGACAGTCCTGACAGTGTTGTGTGATAAGATTTTAAACATTTGGAAAGCCTGGAACTTTTGTGCAGTACTGTATCTTGTAAATGTCTTCATTTTTGTGATTTTGTTCTCTTGCAGTGAAAACATGTGGGTCGAATCTGCAGGGGCCGTCTGGGACATTTACATCACCGAATTTCCCCATCCAGTATGAGAGCAACTCCCAGTGTGTGTGGATCATCACTGCCAGCGATCCAAACAAGGTAGCAGAGCAAATTTTTATAGGTGTTAGTCTGCTTTATTTTATTCTTGATGTAGTAAGTACCCTCTGGTTGTTTTTGGTCTTGTTAAGATCCTGTGAAATGAAAGCAAATCATTTTTCTAAATTCCACATAGCTTAGCAATGTATTATTGAAATGGTAAACGTTTTCAGTTGCTAAGCAATCCCAAATTTTGCTAGGTTAAAGCAAAATATTTCAATGTATTTCATCAGGATTTGATGTCGCATGGACAGACTAATGCATAATTGTGAAGTGGAACAGAAATTACAAACATTGCTAATAAAAGCTGTAACGCCCTCAAGTTGATACTTTGTATTTTTCCTTGTTCTCAAAACAGCTGTCAGATTGGATCAGGATCATCTGTGATCATACATTTACAAGTCTTGCCTCCAATTCTTAATTGCCTTGACATCTGCACTTTGACTGAGCCATTCCATCACAAAGATGCTTTGATCTAGCTCTTTCCATTGTAGCTCGTTCTGTGTGTTTAAGGTCGTTGTCCTGCTGGAAGGTGTCTCTCGGTCTTTTGTAACCTCCAACAGGTTTTCTTCCAGGACTGCTCATTATTTAGCTACCTCCATCATCCCATTATTTATGACCAGGCAAAGACAGGCATCCTCACAGTAGGAACAATGTATTCTTGTGTGTCCCTTACATGGTTACCTGCAGTTATGCAGTTTCTTCACACCTTTACTTCTGCCCTGGTGTTTTCCTTGATCTTTATGTTTTTGTATTTTCACTGATGTTCACACAGAAACCTTTGAGAGCTTCACAGAATAACTGTATAAATACTAAGATTAGACTTCTTATTAATACAGTGTATTTCTGAGGGCAACAGGTTTTTTAGAGTTCATTGACACTGTCACATCAAATGTCTGCTGTGGATTTTATTTGTTTGACCTGCCAGTTGGTGGTTGAATAATTTACTTCATTTATTCAGAGCAACAGATTGAGAAAAAACCGTCAGGTGTAAAGCTTAACCCTAAAAGTAAAAGATTGCAGCTAATGGTCATAAACATCTCTCTACAGAAATCTTTCCAAGTTTCTCTGTTAAGAGTAAGTCGAATAATACAGAGTGTTTACTAAGTGAAATGACCAATAACCAGTAATCAACCAATGAAGACTCATTTAGATCCCTCTCTGACCGGCGGCTACCATAGCTTTGTGCCACTGTGCTCTCTCCTAGGCAAACAAGGCTTTTTCTTGGCAGTAAAACTTAGTCCATTAGTGTTATTATGGTAATTATGTTTCTCTCTGCATTGTAATGAGGCTGCTATACATGGATGGTGCGCAGACATTGTCCTCCCCCTGGCCAGAAAAAAGAGGGCCTTAGGATGAGCAGGCAGTCATCTTGTTTGTCATCAGCAGATGCGACTTTAGTGTCATGAACACATTCTTCCTGCCACTGGTAATCCAGGCAAAGTCCAGGCCCAAATATTGTAGCTCACTGGCAAATCTCTCTGCTGCAGACTGATTAATGTGATTATGTTAGCAGCTGTTGCCAAATCGATTTCTTAGTACGCTATCCTTTTTGATATTGTATATGATTTGTACATTTTGTTAAACTTGATATATCAACAACAGCCAAAAAAGATATGTCTGGGGAAATGCAGAGAAGCAAAATACAATGACTTAAATTTTATTTGGTGGAGTTTGATTCATGGTGCTGTGTTAAATGTGTTTATTCCTTTTGAATATTGTAGTAGAACAGTTATTTAAAGAGATGTATAGGATGCTAACACACTCTTTGATAAAGTCTTACTCTAGTAGCATTTTAAATTTCTTTTTGTTTGAATCTGAGTTTAGGGATGTTTAGTGCACATTTCTTTGCTGCATCAGAATATATGTTATGTTATGCAAGTATTTGAATTGTGGGCTTGGGAGAACTCTTAAGCTGTTATAGCACTGCTTGATCAAATATGTTGCTGTCGACCTTACCAAATGCATATGGCATTTAATAGACTTTTCCTTTGTAGAATTCCTTTCACAGTGAACCCATCTCCAGAAACATTTTCCCAAAAGGGAATTTATGGAAATGAGCAGCTCTGATATGGATTTCATATAAATGAGATGGTGACTTATCTGATAGTAGAGATGTATTTAATTTATTGTGGATATGCTTTGAAGGCATTTAACTATTTAAATACAACTCTCAGGTTGACTGCATGAATGGCTCTGTCTGAGCATTTTAGTGTCGCTGGGTGACTTACAAAAATTCCCAACAACCACATTAAATGGTACAAATCAAGACTTTTAGACATTTTCAAAGGGGTGCAAAATGTTAGAATAATGCTAACAGAATATAGTCATTTCACCTAATATTCATAAACTCAATAAATCACTATTTACTGTCACTACAGTAATTGAATCTAATTTGTATAAATTAAGGCCAGTATTTCTTGGAATTTCAAGACTTTTTTAAAGATTTTTAACAAATTTTTTCGTTGTGTAAATTACAGGTTATACAGATCAACTTTGAAGAGTTTGACTTAGAAATTGGCTATGATTCACTAACCATCGGCGATGGAGGAGAAGTTGGAGATTCTAAAACTATAATTCAAATGTAAGTAAGAAATGCTTTTGTCTTTTTTAGGCCAATCATTCTGCTTTTAAACTGGTGGAAAAATGTCAGCCAAATTATTGAGACATTTTCTGCTTTTGCAGCCACCAACAAGCTAAAGACACAATTTTGGCTGGATAATATTACCACTGGACATTTTGACAAATATAATTATCAGAAATGATAGAGTACATGTAAACTAGTTGGCATCCTGGCTCAGACTTGACTGTTAAGCACAGTCTCTGGATTTTATAGAGTTGAGGTTGGGCTATTCTTGAAATGTATTGCTACTCTGCTTCATCCATTCCCAAACCAGTTTGGATGT